>NC_064303.1:98605386-98877342 GCF_023373825.1 Bactrocera dorsalis
TCGCGCCTTGGGAATTACGTCACTTTCGGCAGCTACATATAAATTTAAGAAACGTTATGAACTATCTCGGAACAAGCATAGATACCACTGATAATATTAGCCTGGAGATCAAGCGGGAAAGCTCTTTCTAACAGGTGCCACTTTGGGATCGGTAGGCAATTGAGAAACAGATCCCACGCAAAATTACGCTAATAAGTCTCTTATGATGCCTGTCCTATAATGCGGCGCAGAAACTTGGACGATTACAAGTTAAGATAAGAAGTCTCTTGCAGCATTCCAGAGAATTGTTCTGCGCAAGGTCTTTGGAGCCGTTCACGTGAAGGATGAGTACAGAAAGAGATGGGATCACGAACTTTTTGTGCTCTACTGTGGCATGGATATATTTTTTTGACTGGAATTTCTATCCAGTGAGTCACTTTTTCAAGTCTGAAAACAAAATGAAGTCGCATAGGGCGAATTTGGAGGTTAGAATGCAAAAGAAATCAGTTTCTAGCCTAATTTTCATTTGGCAGAGGAACGTCAAAGGTGAGAACTGGTAGTGGTCATATTAAAAGAGTACCTCGATCCAAAAATTGGGATTGATTTCTCCTTTTATAAGTAGTTGAAGGTGCATGCGGCATAAGTTCGTAAACTAATTATTCCGATTCGGCTGGGTTGCGGCAGAAGTTTGATCATGTTCGTAATCATAGTAGAAGATCACCTTGCTTCAGTAATTCGACCGTTTTTCTCTTTTCTGAGTCGCTTCACCTTTCCGGTCGATAGAGAGTTTTCACAGTTTTCGGACCAGCTATGTCTGATGAAGTTCCCTCTTTTGACTGTTCCTTTGCCTCCGGGTGTATATCAGCAGATCCCTGCTTGGTCGATGGTCATGAAACGATGCAGAAACTACTCCGAATTGCGCTTAAAAAGAGTTGAACATTGCTATGAAGTTGTCCATCCAAAGATAGCAAACTCGGCCCAGTACTTACATGACCGCTCTCGTACTCATGCACATACTCGTATAACGCTTTGAGCTCGCCCCATTCTTAGTTGAGTTGGAGTTGTGGTTGTAGTTATTGTTTGTTGTACTAGGTTAGTTAGTTGTTGTTTGTACTCGTACGCCTTCGGGTGTTGTGCTCCAGTTGTATTGCCCTTTCGCAGTCATCGAGACAATCAGCCAGCCGGTCATATCTACATATGTAGGCCCATATATATTTGTATTCGTATGTAGTCGAAACAATAACAATTGTAATGAATTTTGAATGTCGTTAAGGATGCTAAACAGTGAGCTGAGGGCAACAACAACATAAAAGTGAAGCAAGAAGAAGAAGAAGAAGTGGAGTAAAAATACGAGTGAAAAAATTACTTAGGGCCTAAAGGAAGTACAGCAGTTAGTGAATTGTTACAAGTCGGTCGATAATACATACATATATACATGCCGACATATGCACATACCCAGATTTGTCGCTTGCATTTTGCATATTTGCTCACAGATTATGCGATATGAATATGGTTCCCACCGACAGCAGCAGCACTGTTCGAACCAATGCGATTACATTCGTACACACGAGGTTTATACGAATGCACGTTAAGGATTTTAGTGCGCCAATAAACGGCTCCAGGCCATACTATTTGTGCTGTAAGCAAAAGCGAAAAATTGTCTGATTGCCAGCGATTAAATGGTGGGCGCTAGCGAACTCTGCTCAGCTAAAATTCCAAGTGACTTATCCTCGCATTTAACGTTCAGGAATTAGTGGCGATTTGTAGGCATTCAACTGATACATACAAATGTGTCAGCGATATGTGTAGGGAAATCGAAATGAATTCAACACATTAAGGCACGTAGCACCACAATGGATTTTGGCGCTTGCTTGAACTGTGATGTTCTGATATTTTTAGTAAAGAAGCGGGGACATAATATTTTTTTTTTCTGTTGTAGCATTGTGAAGTTCCCAGACTTCAGCTGGCTGAAGGTACTTTTATAAAGTCGTTCTCATAGAAACCCTATCCCCTATTGGTAAAAAAACTGGACTAGTAACTGTTTACAAACTTTTCTTGAGGGAAACAATCGCCAGGAAAGGCATTCGCTATATTCAGGAATATGTAGTAATCATTTCAAGCCAGGTCCCAACTAAAAGGCGGATGCGTTAGAATCGCTCAACCTCTCACCCAAGCTTCCGGTGCTTCTGGCAAGACATTATCGATGTGTATGGCCTGGCTTTGTTCTGGTGGATCACATTTCCGCTCCTATCGGGCAAAGCTGTTGTTGCTGTTGTTCTAGCGACAAAATTACGTCGAGTTGACAGTCCTTGGCCGGATAAAAGTCCGGGTCCATTCCGGTTACATAGACCTGATTACCGTGGAAACGGTTTGGTTGGTGGTGGGCGGTTCTTTCCTTCTGACGGACTAAGATTTGACAGCACAGCTCGAATTAAGAGCTTGACTTTAAAAGAGCAGCTGATTGTAGATAAATCCCTGCCGGACTCCAGCAAACACTTAGCTAAGCCTCCCTTACCGTCAATTCTGGTTTAGTCACTGTTTGTGCCGGCTCTCCGTGATTCGACCATGAACGTCTTCGCTTGACGTTGCCATAAGTGATCCACATTCCTATTCGGCTTATTTTTGTATCCAGCCTTATTTTCGTATTTCCAGACGGTTTCTGTGTTTATGTGAGGATCTGCCTCACCAACTTGTATTGTTTAATCGATATTGGATTAATAATGAATTTATTTTTACTCGGTCGCCTATATGAGGGTCAGAAGAATTATTGAACGATGCCATTCTATAGACATCGTCTACTGTACTTAGTCCAATACAAATGACATAGGAATAGTTTATCGAAGGGTCAGAAACGACACAACAAGTACATATAATCAGGAAAAAAATATAGACCTTCTTTCCTGAATATGACTGATAAAGTTTGTTGAGAGTGGAGTTATTTACCGCATAGAAAAATATAATATTAGCCTTCACAATAGAAGTGGGCATGGTTGTGGCTAAATATTTTCTCATTTTCTAACAATAACGAAAGGACATAATAGTATCGTTTGCCTCAACTTCATCAGATGACGTTACTTCTAAAAGTTAGTGGAACCAATCTCGATCTCGTTATCGTGTTAGGCTTCCAGCCGAACCTAAAATGGAGATCGGCTCTATCTTCTCAGACGTGGTGAGCACGAAAGGCGGTCTGTCGGTTGATGGACCCCTTTTGAATCTCGAGCGCTTATACGAAGAGGATCGGATCAGAAATGACGATGGTGCGGAACTCACACTGCTGGTGAAGAGTTTGAAGGTTGAAACATCTCGGCAGTCTTACCTGCGGCGAACCACATAACGAACCGGCGTTCTGACTGTCTAAGCAAGAGCTCTGTTGAAGCGTGTAATAGAATCTATCCTTTAAACTAATCTAACTTGGTGCTGTCAAGTCTATTATTTATTTTTTAACAAATCTGTGCTTATAAGATCAAATCGCTATTGGTGCAGGAGTGTGTAGAACATCTTAATAGTCTATCAGATTGAAACCAAATGTACCTTATACCAGGTCATAAAGATACAGGCGGGAATGAACTGGCTGATGAGCTTGCCCGCTCAGCAGCATCCACCAATATGGTAGGACCGGAACTTCCACACCATAAAGAAGCTGCTCCGCAAGGATTAAATAGTGGGCGGGGAAAAACATTGGCAACAACATCAAGGCATTCGCCATGCGAAGTGGTTAATGGGTGGTTACAACCTTAAAAGGTTTAAGTATGTAATCAACATCCCAAGGGAAAATATCAGGCTACTTGTCGTCTTCTACACTGGCCATTGTAAGCTTAAGAAGCACTTGAACAGCATGGGCCTCGCTTCTTGTGCGAATTGCCGGTTCTGCGACTTGGAGTCTGAAATACCAGAACATCTGCTAATAGACCGCACAGAAGTCTGCAACCACAGGATAAAGGCCCTTGGATCCATGTTTCCAAAGGGTGATCACATCGCCTCAATAGCACCTAGCAGTATATTGGAATTTATCAATTTGATGAGGTAGGTAAGATGTTGTGACTTAGGAGAAGGCACAATATACTTTAAGTCGTAATGCAGTCCTTAAATACTTATCTAATCTTGAACTAATCCACACACACAGACTTCTGTGTAACCCTTTTCGTTAAAACTAACTTTTTTGGAATTTATTTTTGGATGTTTTACAGTAGAGCTTTGGTTAGAAGGAATTCAAAAAAATTGCTTGGTCATTTGGCGAGAAAATTAAGATTTCACAAGAATTTCACTTTTTCATAGAAATTTTCCACAGATTATTTCGTAAGCAGTCGAACCGTTAATTGCGCTAATTACATATTTTGATTTCGAAAAAAATGATGCAATTAATTTTGAATATTTCACCATAAAATGCTAAGAAGTAAATAAATAAACTCATTCATTAGCGATTCATTCATTTTCAGGCGCTTTTTAGAGGCACTTTATCTTAATTTTTGAGTATAAAAAACATTGAAAATTTTCCTTAACACATTGGAAACTCTTTCGAATGTGTGTGTGTGATATGCATGTGAGTGCCGCGGCCATTAAGCGTATGCTGGGCAATTAATTCCTAATTAGACTACAAACACAAATAAAACAATAAACGGCTGTCAACGCGATTTTTAATTGCCTTTCAAATAAACAAAAATCGCATGAAACAACAAAAAACAAACAAACGTAAGGCCGCGCTGGTGAAAGGGCCATTTAAAGATGAAGTGCCTTGGAGTCGCGTTTGTGGCAAATAAAGCGCGTGTTGCCACCTACTGACACGGCTGCAGCAGCAGCGTGCGGTAAACAAGCAAAATATCAATATATTTTCACATTATTGTGGGGAAATGATAATATTTACGCTATCAAAGCGTAACAAAATAATATTACAAAGATTTATGCCGGAAAGCGTTGCGGTTACCGTTAAAGTGGTCTAAATTGCTTAGCGGTTATTGGTGTGCTGGCCGCCAAGTGCTTGCGCGCGCATGTGTGTATGTGTGTGTGTGTGCAACCGTTGCACTTTATTTCCTTCTCTGCTTTATTTCAAATAAATTATGAAATTATAATGACCGCACGTGGAGCGCGGCGCGCCGTCGAAAAAGGTGTAAATGCGCGCGGCATGGCGCGTTGCAAGCACAAGCTGTGGCATGCGGTACGCGCAGCATCGAACTCGCGCTGTGACAGCGCTGTGCACCAGATGCTTAGCCATGCTGGCGGCGCCTAAAGCATTGGATTACATGAAATCAAGCTGTCTGCGCGACAGGTGTGCTCCAGCGGCGCGCTACCAGCCGCGGTGTGTTGCGCGTCCTCAACTCATGAACTCACGTGAATATGGGTAAGCTGCCTTTATGCAGTGTCATATCAGCAGACAGCTGTGCGCGCCTATGCCAAAGGCTTCTGCAGTGTTCGCCTCGTCTGTTGGTACGGCGCATATCACCCGCTGCGTTAATCGCTTGCTTAAAGATGTTTTAATCGCTTATTATGCGCCACTGTGGCTGCTGGCAAGCGCGGAAGACAAGCAACGGCAACAACAACACAACAAATTAATACAATCCATTAAACAAATGTTGAAACTTTTCGCTCGACTTTTTCAGCGGCCCAGGTTTATATACTTATTACCTTGCTTATGAGTTTATTGGCTTTCGGTTTGGAGCGGATTCTAATGAGTTACAATTATTGAATGCATTTTATGTCTGTAATGGGCTGTAATTTTATGGCTGATATGGCACAGCTGAAGCGATCGAAGGGGTCAAACGGTTGGAAAAATTTTGAACTCAAATTCGTAATCAGAACACTTGCTGTTGTTATTGTAAGGGTTACCTAGTACACATTAGGATGGTGAGGTTCAAATAAGTTGTCCACGACCTCTTCCGAAGGTAGGTCCAGGAATAGCATCTTGATGCTCCTAGAAAGCGGTTCCGCTTCAAGCAGGTGTATTATTTCTAAGACATCTCAAATACCGCTCATATCTTTTAGCACATTGTTTGATACTCCCTTTAAAGCTCAGAGGTGTTTTATTTTAGAGTGTGTTCTGCCCTCATATATACCCGCGATTTTATGTAATTTCGAAAGCGCCTTTGAAAACGGGATCTAGGAGTATTATAATTTACCATAGACTATGGTTTCGATTAGACTGATGGGCTGATACATAAGGAACTGCATTCCGTGGGACTATTTCTCAGGAGCTCAACATGCTTACTGTAAAGGCAAATCAATGGATACTGCCCTGCATACTATCGTGTCATGGCTTGAGGAAGCCATTAAGGTTAAGGAATTTGCTGTTGGGATCTTTGTTGATATTGAGGCAGCTTTTAATAATGTCCTGCTGGAAGCAGTTACTACAGCTCTGGACGGTTTTGGAGTTGATTCAAACCTCAAACATCTCATTCTCAGTCTTCTGTGCGACTGAGTGATTGAAACCAGTGGACGAAATGTGAGCAGGGGAACCCGCACGGTGAAGTTCTCTCTCCTCTTTTATCCATCCACGTCGTTAACGACCTGCTTAAAACACTTGATGTCGAGGCAGCCGGGTGATTGCCTATGCAGACGATGTAGTAATTATGGTCCAAGGAAAGTTCCTGAGTACCGTGTACGAGTTGGAGCAAGGGTGCCTTAGCGTCGTAACAAATTAGACAGCCCGAAGTAATCTCGCCATCAACCCAAACCGAGATGGGAATTGTGGATGGGAAGACGCAGTTGGGGGAGAGGGGCAGTGAGCTTCTTTACGGTTAGGTCAAAGTTTGGGGAGGAATCTATTGTCAGGAGCTCTCTATCAACTTCAGCTTCAGACGTTCTGACTATTACAGCGTCTTCCAAGCAGAGGTTGTAGCCATTAAGGTAGTAGTAGATCAACTGATCATCCAACGCAGGATAACTCTTGCCAACAGGTGCTACTTAGGACTGAGTAGGCAATTGAGAAGCAAAGTCCTCTCTCGACGAACAAAAACCTAACCTATAAGTCGCTCATAATTCTCGTCCAGCTATATGGGGCAGACGCTTGGACGATGACAACAACTGATGAGTCGACGTTGCGAGGGTCTGCGAAGGATTTATGGTCCTTTGCGCGTTGGTCACGGCGAATATCGCATTCGATGGAACGGTGAGCTGTATGAGATATACGACGACATTGACATAATTCAGCGAATCAAGATACAGCGGCTACGAATGGATGAAAACACTCCAGCTCTGAAAGAATTCGACGCAGTACCCGCCAGGGGAAGCAGAGGAAGAGGAGGAATATCCAATTGGCGCCAAATATCAAAAAGAAGAAACGACTTACGCGCTGTTGTTAACTCAGATATAACCGCGTAAGCGCTGTCTATACCAATAAAGAAGAAGATCTACTGATCCGGAGTGCAGCCTCCTTTAGTCAGATAGCAAAGCGGCGATACTAGCCGTGAACTCATTATCAGTGCGTTCCGGGTTGGTCGAGGACTTCCTAACTTCGCTATCAATAGCATCGAATGTCTTTATGACTGGTATGGACGCCAGGTCATAGCGGAATCGCAGGAAATTGACACAAGAACAAAAGGTCGTTTACAAAGTAATCAGTAGTTCATGTTTCCTTTAAGGAGAGCTAGTGAGGAACTAATTTATCTATTTTTTACCATCGTTTGAAAATTAATACGTCCCTTGGATCATCCTGTATGTAAACCATAAGCAATATAAACTATTTCAGAAGCGATGTTGAATAATCAAGGCATTGGCTTTTCATTGTTTCTTTGCTACAAGCTATCAAAGGGTCAAGTCCCTAGTCAAAAATGTGCAATTTACTCTATGAACAACAAATCACTCAAATTTCTAATCTTGTATACGCGATCCCATACCATATAAGCCGCGATTTAACGAACGCGCGGATAACTTGTGAGGCCAACGCGTCTAACAATAAATACTGTCACAATTGACCGCCTTTTGGGGGAGCGCGCAATGCCACTGAGAGCAGCTACAATTGGTTTGGCCACCTACCAGGCGCACCGAACTGTTTGCTATTTTTTAAAGCCGCAAAAAGCCGACGATAAATCATTAATTCCAAAGCAGAACGAATTTAATAATTCAGCAGCGTATTTGACGAACTGCACGAATGATGAGTATGTGAAGCGTGAGTACAAAAGCTAAGGTTGAGTGCATAGTAGGGTGTAGAAAATATTAGTGCTTCACTCTGCGCTTAGTTTAAGAGCAGCGCTTCATTGACATTTACGCTTGGCGCTACAGTGCGCTAAGCGCGCTTGTCGCTCTAGTACTGCTTCCATATATTTTACAATTAATATATTTAAAATATGTCGGCGCGCTGTTGGTAATGCTTGTCAATGTTGGTGGCAATATATTGGACAAGTTGACAACAGTTGTTTTGTTGTCTACATTGCAACAACTCTGCTTAGGCTTACTTGCTGCTTCGGCTGTCATCAGCGACGCGCCGCTGTGGCATTAAACTGCCCGCCAATCATACAACGTATGAATTGAACGACTACAGGCTTTGTGACCCGCATATGTATATGTTGAAAAGTATGAAGCGCGCATTCCAAACTTCAAACATACAATTTTTTTTATTTTTGTTGCAATATACAGCTGTTTTCCTGCTGCGTTAAGTGCGCATATCGCTGTCATTCATACATTCAATCATTCATCAATCGATTAGACCGCATTGCAAGGCATTACTTTCCCGACCGCATAGCGCGCAAATGTACGTCGCTTCACTTACTTAAGATGCGCGCTGTCCGCCTACCGCGTACGCTCACGCGGCGCTTTCCGTCATCAATGCGTACGTAATTCTTGTTGCGCTTTTTATTTCAACTCTGCTTTTATGTGTGCAATTGAGTGGCAAGTTGAAAATTGTGATTTGCGACCATGACGCGCGCAACTCAATTGTCATTTGAGTTGTCTACGCGCAGCATTAAATGCGCGCTATAAGCGTTGACGCAAACGCGCGCGGTTTAAATGGGGAACACAAGCTTCGACGCGAACGCGCGCTCCATGAAAAGTGCAGTGTAAGCATCGATAACCATCAACGCGGACGCGCGCGCTAGCCGCTCATTGTCAAAGTTGCCATAAATATCATCTTTTTTGAAAATATCCAACTGCGCGCTGTGCTGGCGGTGCCGGCTCAATGTTGACTTTCAATACAATAAGTAGCCGTAAAATATATCAAACGCGTTTGCTACTTAACTGCAGCGTTCTTGCCGTTTTTGGTGGCGCACTCCGAGTAGTTGTTGTGGCTTATTAAGCGCTGTTCGTATTGTTTATGTAATATATATGTATTTTGTTTCTTTTTGTGATTAATTAAATTGCAAAATACTGAGCATGATTTACAATGATAAATTTATTTATTTATATGAGCTGCGAGGCGCTGCCAACACATATGTACATACACGCGACGCGCATAACGACGTCGCGCGTCACTTTTACATGCGTATGTGTAAATTTGTATTTCTGTATAACTTGTATGTATTTGGCGCGCTGCAAGGTTTCTTTTTGATGAATTGTTCACAGATAAGCGGCGCGTTTGATGCGACAATATCACACAAATCGTCCAAGTTGACTTACACACCAACAGGCAGACTTACGGTGTGTTGTTAGTTTGCGGTTGTGGGTAGGTCGCGCTTCAGTCTACTGTTGCTTGTATTGCAGTGTTGCAATCGCTACTGTTTCGATTTATGTTTCTTCGTCACTTTTCATCATTTTTGGCATGTGTTGCGACCTCATAACCCAGTTCATTTATGGAATTTTAATTCAATCGTTTATGTTATAATTTATTGTTTTGATATTTTTTTATTATTTTTTTTTTTATCGAAAACGATCCAGAAAATGCATTTTGCATTTCGAGACACTTGCATACAGAAAAGAGCAGAAGAGGAACCTTGATTCCAGCTCAGTTATAGCTAACCTTAAAAAGTTTATTTTCATAACAGTAACGTTACTTTCGTTAAAGAAAAGTTGGATAAAACGTCTAACAGAAGAACGTCAAAAACATAAAAACCGAGGTTGTCACGAAGATTTCGGCGTAGAATTAAAATTACGTTTCCTAAAAGCTTACAAAAACAAGTAAGGAAGGGCTAAGTTCGGGTGTCAGCGAACATTTTATACTCTTACATGATAAAGTGATAATTGAGATTTCATTATCCGTCATTTACATATTTTTTTATGTTGCTGTAAAATTAATTAGAATTAAATTCTGAGAGATTTACCGATATTTTCGGTGAAAAATAGGTTAGGTTAGGTTAGGCACTGAGTTCTTCGTGTTCGATATCAGGGACCTTGAAAAGTTATAGTTCGATCACGACAATATTTCCACAAGGGATACCTCAGCTTAAATACCGTATTTGTGTATAGTTTTATTCCGCTATCACCATTGATTCCTAATGTATATATTATACAGAGAAGGCATCAGATGGAATTCAAAATAGCGTTATATTGGAAGAAGGCGTGGTTGTAACCGATTTCATCCATATTTCGTACATGTCATCAGGGTGATAAGAAAATATTACATACCGAATTTCATTGAAATCGGTCGAGTAGTTCCTGGGATATGGTTTTTGGTCCATAAGTGGGCGACGCCACGCCCATTTTCAATTTTTAAAAAAGCCTGGGTGCAGCTTTCTTCTGCCATGTCTTCCGTAAAATTTAGTGTTTCTGACAGTTTTTGTTAGCCAGTTAACGCACTTTTAGTGATTTTCAACATAACCTTTGTATGGGAGGTGGGCGTGGTTATTATCCGATTTCTTCCATTTTTGAACTGTATATGGAAATACCTGAAGGAAACGACTCTATAGAGTTTGGTTGACATAGCTATAGTAGTTTCCGAGATATGTACAAAAAACTTAGTAGGGGGCGGAGCCACGCCCACTTTTCCAAAAAAAATTACGTCCAAATGTGCCCCTCCCTAATGTGATCCTTTGTGCCAAATTTCACTTTAATATCTTCATTTATGGCTTAGTTATGACACTTTATAGGTTTTCGGTTTCCGCCATTTTGTGGGCGTGGCAGTGGGCCGATTTTGCCCATCTTCGAACTTAACCGTCTTATGGAGCCAAGAAATACGTGTAACAAGTTTCATCATGATATCTCAATGTTTACTCAAGTTACAGCTTGCACGGACGGACGGACGGCCAGACAGACATCCGGATTTCAACTCTACTCGTCACCCTGATCACTTTGGTATGTATAACCCTATATCTAACTCTTTTAATTTTAGGACTTACAAACAACCGTTATGTGAACAAAACTATAATACTCTCCTTAGCAACTTTGTTGCGAGAGTATTATTAACGAATAGCTCAGGGTATTTTTTCGATATCCTTGTTTGAAATAATTTCGAAAATTACAAGAAAGTTGTTAGTTGTACTAAAATAGGTCTTATAAAACTGTGGTACCCTCAGTAGTATTGAAAAAAGACCACTTTCACTGATAAATGATAGCTTTAAAAGCTTCATATTTCACAAAACTTTCGTTTAGAAAAATATGATATTGATTCAAAAGAGACTTACCGACATCATTCATGTTACAATTGGTATCCTGAAAAGATAAAAAATTTGTTTAATTACATGATATTTCATATATTTTAAAGGTTAGGTTAGGTTAAGTACAATTGCTGATCTTCAAATGGGGATCGCACTTGGACTAATATATACAATCCGTTGAGTGGTCAGAAAACCTACTGTAATCAGATTTCATAAGTCGACAAACCGAATTGAGACCAACTTTAATATCTTTAGATGTGTCAATTCTATGCCTACCAGCTCGGCGAGATGTCTAGAACTATGGACCACCATCTGTTAAAGCCTTGACCTCACAAAGGCGGGACATTTCCCATTCCTCTACTTTCAATTAGCTCTACAATTGACAATGAGCAAGATTCTAAATATTACCGCGTGGACACTGACAGGGCCAACGAATAGTTAGAACCTCTACAACTGGAGAAAGGCTAATCTTACTGCAGGCGAAGTGCTCATTAGACCTTTGGCGATCCATTTTATGCCAAAAGCCTTGAGTGCGCAATAACTAATAGCAGCTCTTACCAAGTTCCCCATATATGTATTAAAGGTAAAGGTTTACCTTTATTTTTGAGAGCTATTAAACACAATATTACCGAGAAAAAAATTAGAGCTGTTCGGATAAATCATGAACATAAGAGGAATAACTAATCTTACCCAAATTATGGTATAAAGACGCCTAGCTAATCAAAAAGACTTAATGACCAATTTCGCTTAACTAAGGGTCCGAGTCTTTTTAAGATTTTTTATATATCTTTTTTTGTAAACTGTTTTTCGGATATGTTGACACCCGTTCAAATGCATACAAACTTTGTAGAATTACGTCCTGGATAGAGTTAACGAATGTCAAGAAGTTAGTGTACTCAGATAATCGAGATGGATGTGGAAAATTTGGACATATATAATATATTTTAATAGTTTATAATTGTATTAATACATTTCACATCCAACCAATTACATGGTGTAAATCGGATGGATGGAAATCATTAAACTTATATTATTGTTGACTGCCGAAGATAAAACCAAGATCTTTTTTTCCACATAATTCATTTGTTTAAACTATCTAAGAAACAGGTAACGTCTTCTTTTTCTTCTTCTTTACTTCATAGACACCTCTTATGCGGTTACATTCGAGTTAACAACAGCTCGCCAGTCGTTTTTTCCTTGCACTACTTGGCGCCAATCGGAGACACTAAGTACAGCCTTCTTCATATGATCTCTCCAACGGAGTGGAGTCCTTCCGCTTCGACTACTTCCACCGGCAAATACTGAACCGAATGCTTTCACAGTATTCTTATCTACAAGGACATCATGACCTAGCTAGCTTAGTCGCTGTCTCTTTATTCGTTGAACCATGTCAGTGTGGTCTTTATTTCGTACAGCTCATCGTTCCATCGACCACAGTATTCGGCGTTGCCAATTCGGAAAATACCATAAATATCTCGCAAAACCTTTCTCTCAAAACTCTTAAAGCCGACTCATCAGATTCTGTCATTGTTCATGCCTTTGCACCATGTAGGAGGACGGAAATAATAAGAGACTTCTAGAGTTTGGTCTTTGTTCGTCGAGTGAGGACTTTACATTTCTATTGCCTACTCAGTTAAATTTCAGCTGTGACTTTGTTGGAGGCTGTAGTCATGCTTTTGTGAACGCAGTTACAGTCGTAGAGCTAAACTAAATGCCTACACTTGTGTCCTTGCCGCGTACCCGGCAAATGTGAGCAAGCCTTTTGTAGAGCTTGTGATCACATGTATTAAATCGTGGGTTTGTGACCCGCCACCTAAAAACCAACTTCAATGAAAAATAAACAACAGTGGATGAAAGACCCGGATAACGTCTAATAAGCATATCAATATGTTTATATAGTGCACATGATTGTTCGAATTTCGACTCTATATCCATGGATTATATTCTGCCGATGAGACATGGGTTTATGAGTTTGATATGCAAACAAGTCAACAATCATCGGAATGGAACCCGAGAGATAAAACAAAATTCGCTGAAGGAGCTGAAGTGCTTATAAAAAGTGTTTCGAGGAATGGAAAAATTACTGGTACTACAATAGCGGGTATTACTTTGAAGGTGACAAGATAAATATTGATGAAATAATAAATAAATTTGCGTTTTATTTACAATTTTCGGGTACTTCTTAGCCACAATTCATAGTAATTTACATCAAAATAAGCGGAGTTGATGCGAGTATGTAGTTAGTTTTTCTTTGTCTTTCTGAATCTATTGACATAGTTACGTAACTTTATTTATATATAGACGCGTATTTATGTAAGCTTATTAGCTTCTACTCCAGCACAAACTTTCTATAAATAGTCTTATCGCAAAGTACCAGCTGTCTATCACTCAACTTTCATTTTTCCTCCAATTAAAGGCAAGTAGATGCTTCGATCTTTTCTGACCACACACACACACACTCATACATGAATTAGCATTTAATGCCAAGCTATTCCAGCAACAATTAGCCGAGCACACATATGAATTATAAGCACTAAGGGGGCCATTGCATCATAAAGCGCGTATTCCCCAGCGATTATTAATAATTCCTTTTCATCAAACGTCACAGCAGAGAAAATCAAGCAAGCGTTTGCAACTGAAAATGGCAAAATTCATAGAAAAATCTGTGCGCGCCATAGACTTATATATATGTGTGTTTGTAGTACCCTGCACTTAAGCACTTAATGCCAAGCAATTTATCTCATAGCTGCCATTTGTAGGCAATATGTGCCCGCTTACTACCTAACCACCCCGCCAAACGCGTCCAGTTCGAGCTTCAGCTGCAACTCTCCAGCGCCGAGGCAGTTATCAATAGCAAATCGATTTTTGATTGAGTTCATTAGAAAAGGTTCTAAGCCATTTATGTAACGTGGTCTCTGCAAGTACCACATACCAACTGCAGTCCGCAACTCCGCCGCGCTTGTACGTTAGTCCGGCATGTGGAGCTCCTTGGCTGCTTGGCTGTCTGCTGACGATTGCTGATTACACATATCGCAATGGCTTAAGGCGAAAAAGTTTTCATAAGTACAACACCATGAGCATATGGATATACATTCAAGTGTGTGTATGTGTGTGTTTGACATACGGTAATACATCCCCTGAGGAATAGCTCAGCTGGGCAGCGCATAAATGCGTCCGGATCAGCACTTCCACTTGATTATTTCGCAATGTTGGCGTGTAGCGAGGGCAGGAGAAGGCAAGCGAGAGTGGAGGAGGGGGAATGATGAGCTTAACTAAGTTTCATAAGTGCAGAGCGATTTCCGCCTTATTTGTAACATGAAAAAATAATTTTCTTTATTAGCACAAATCAAATGCTGCAAGACGTTTCATCATCATCAGCGCTACGGATAAGTGGTTTGCCGGATTAAATGAGTGATTTACTTTTGCTTTGCGTCGGTCACAATTGGTCTGCATTGATTTGTGTCGTACAGTTAATGCAACTGAGATAAAACGACATATGCTGACTTAAGCTGGAGGCAATTATTATGGGCTTAGGAGAGGGCGGAATAAAGCTTCTTCTTTTTTATATCATATCTTAGAGCATGATGTGGCTATACAATTATCTGTTATGTTCAAATTACAAATTTTCAATTACAAATATTTTTTTCTGGGATAACGAGAATATGTATACAGACACCCGTTGTTAACTTGGCCATAACTACATAAGCGGTGTCTACGCCAATAAAGAAAAAAAGAATAGTCCCCGCTGAAGAGACACACCACAAAGTGTTGTTCCTTCTTGGGAAGTATCCGTCTGTAACCTATATCTACAGGTGCAGTATTGAGGGCTCATCTCAAAAAGAAAGCTTTCAGGGAAACCTTATATCGAGGAGAGAACAAAGAATGCCTGCCTTGTTCTACTGCAGAGGAGCCATTGACAAAAGGTTGGGTCTCTCACCGAAAGTAGACCTTTAGCTCTACGATACCATAGTCAAGCCCATTATGTTCAATGGGTGCTCGGGCCTCCTCCTGTGTTCTACTACTGAATAGATGGGCTTTGCAGAAACTTTTTTACCGTTGAGCTATCATCAGTTCATGCGCTAACGCATAAAACTTTTGGCCCAAAATTGATCCTAAAAGACCTAGTGAGCTCTTTGGTCGCTGAAGGACTAGCCTAATTATGGGAACTCTAACAGCACATTGTCTTAATGGCCCCCATGCTGTAAAGTTAAGAATTTTACCCGACACCAGGTGGAGAAGCTATATTGAAGAAGATAAAGCGGAAGCATCTCAACACTTTCTTCTTGATTGCCCGAGTTTGCGAGATCAAGGCTTAAACACTTGGTCACTAACACCTTCAAAGATCTCAACGAACTTGTAAGAATAGAAATTCAACGTTTGATCAATTATGAATTGGCCACCGGGCGCTTTTCTGACTTATAAGATCGAATACAGGAGCTCCATTTATATAGCTTCTTAAAGAAATGTATATAGTAGTCCAAGTGCGATGTCTGGATCAACCATTAAATCTAAATATAACGTTATATCTCCAAAAATGCTTAGGGTTTCCCCTTACAATGTTGGAAGTAAAAGCGAACATTATTGAGTAAATTCACAAGTCTTGGCAGATCTTATACAAATCGGGACCAAGTTGAGATCATCCCACCATAGTTTTAATAGAGTTCATAAGAATGCAGAAATACTATTGATATGAGCTCCTCTCATTAAGAATGAGCCATTTTTAAATCCTACCTAACATACAGTTGGAATTCTACACCAAAGGATATCATATTATAGGTTATATTTACAAAATTTTTGACCAAAGAATCTATTCGACATAAAGCCGATTCTTCCGGAACAGACCAGTAATTATTCTGCCCAAAAACCGTGGAGACTTGTTTTGAATCGGTGAGTAATAAAGTATCCAAAAGCTTAAACTAAACCCCGAAGAATATTCTGAGGCGTAAAACTATACGACTATAGGAATAGTGCTAGAAAGGCAAACAGTTTTCTGTACGTCGAATAGTTGATTTTCTTAAAATCGGGTATTTTAATGGAAGTAAGTTACTTTACTACTCACGTAGATAATTTCGTCTAACTTGGAAAAGCATTAGCACCGACAACAACCTCAGCCTCGAAATCCAACGTAAGCAAATCATTGTCAACAGATGCTACTTTGGACTCTCGACGAACAAAGACCAAATTTTAATAGTCAATCATCATCCCCGTCCTGTTGTATGGTACAGAGGCATGGACGATGACAACATCTGATGAGTCGGCGTTACGAGTTTTCGAGAGAAAGGTTCTGTGGTAAATTTATGGCTCTTTACGTATCGGCGAGTATCGCAGTCGATGGAATGAAGAGGAAGACCTCCACTCCGTTAGAGGGACCACTTCAAGAAGAATTGCGATTGGATACACTTTTAGAAAGTGTTTAATTCTATTCCTTCATCCATGTTTCGACTTATTGTAAAGGACTTAACCACCAATGAAAATATCGGAGTAAAACTTTGCAGTAATAGCGTTATCTTACATCCAAAAATGGGCTGCAATCGGACCATAACTTTTCAAGGCGTCAGTTAACAAATTTGTGGACCTCAATGTTTATGTCTGACCTTTTATCGAATTAATTAGTCAAAAGTGTGAGTTACTTTAATGAAACTCAGTGAGCAACTTTTTCTGGTAATAATACAACGTGATAACAAAAAGGATAAAAACGGGTCCATATTTACCTTAGCCCTCATATACCGAATATTAAGATTTTCGAACTTCCGGTTGATTTTACACTATAAATATCAGTTAATATGTCAGATAACTTAACAAAATTAAGTAAACGTTTAATATTGAATATATTTTGATCCTTGCGAATTGCGAGAGTAAAAAATGTGCGGTTTCATCCGAACTCAGCCCTTCCTGCCAAGTTCATTATTAATATTTTTTTAACATTGCCATAAATAAACATGTCTGTATGTGCTTATCCAGCTGAAAACGCACTACTTGTCAACTGTCAAAACTTAATGCGAACTCATTAAGAATGCAATATTAATGCAGGCGACCGGCGATGATTATGCCAATGTCTTAAGCGCCCAAAGCGCTCATAAGTGCCAATGAAGAAGTAAAGTATTTAAAGAAGTTGCCAAGACGAGCGGCCAAGCGGCGCTGCAAGGGTGCGTGGGGGAACTGATTTAAAGTGAAAAGGTAACCGTTAAAATATTATCAACATAAAATGATGCAAAGAAGCCGTTAAATATTATAAAGGAGACCATTTAAATTCATTAATGAGCAAAAATTTTAAAGTTACTGGATAACGAAGACAACGAGCGAGCCAGCCAATTGGGTGAGTGCTTCGTATGATAAAACGATGAAATAATAATAAACACAAAGAGTTGAAGAGTTGTTGTTGTTGTTGACGTGAACAGTGTGTGCGGAGTGTGTCTTCGCGACAGGTAGACGACGACTGACAGCTTACATAGTGACACATTTGTAGTTGTACAAGAAATGAAGTGGACGCAAACGCAAAATAAAATCATTGGATATGTAAGCAGTGCGTTGACAGTTGTCCATATCGACAGAGCGCACGGACCGCCGAATGGACCAGAATATTTGTGAATATTGCTTCAAAAAATGTCAATAATTCATTTGTTATGGCTGCACATGTGTGCATGTAGGGGCAGGCAGCATGAGATATCACCTGAAGCGCGCTACATTTGAGGCTGCTAAGAAGCGGACTTCAAGTTTGAACGTGGCAGCGCGTTGCACGCAATGCTGAGGGGCGAGCTGTCGTAGGCTTGGCTGAAGGGTCTGGTGGAAGCTGCGCGCAAAGAGAAACATATGCAAATTAAAACTTGTCAACTCGGTTTGTGAAGAGAGTTTTTTTTTCGTCCGTAAGTTGATTTGGTTACTTTTCTCTTTTTTATGCCCTGAACGAATAGGCGGAGTTCTGTTTCTATACATGCAAACTGGCTGCTCAGTTTTAGAGCTATCGATTTGGAATTTTGTAGATGCTCTTTTCTTTCCAAGCTGCTACATATTTATTGGAACTGCTGATATCGGACCATTATATCATATAGCTGACATACAAACTGAAGAATCGGAATTAAGTGCTTGTATAGAAAGCTTTTTTATTTAAAGAGCTGTCTTTATAATATTTGGCAAGACTTATTGACCAAGCAAACGATATAATTTCCGAAGAAATTGTTCAGATCAGACCACTGTAGCATATAGCTGCCATACAAAGTGGTCGATAAAATTCAAGTCCATATATAGAAAACTTTTTTATTTAACGAGATATTTTTTTGAAATTCGGTGCAGCTTATGGCTTGGCACAAAGGTCAAATTTCCGAAGAATTGGTTTAGATCGGACCACTATAGCGTATAGCTGCGATATAAACTGACCGCTCAAACTCAAGTCCCTGTATGGGGAACTTACTTATTTCAAGAGATATCTGCACGTAATTTGGCGTGCATTATTTTTAAAAAGAATTGTATAATTTCTGATAAAATTTTTCAGATCGGACTACTATAGCATATAGCTGCCGTACAAACCGATCGTTCAAAATCATCTTTTTGTATGGAAAACTTTTGCGTTTTTTGAGATATCTTCATGAAATATGGCACGAATTATTATCAAATGTATCGCAATATTCTCTGAAGAAATTATTCAGATCAGACTACTATATCATATAGCTGCCATACAAACCGGCCCTTCAAAATCTTCTTCTTGTATAGAAAACTTTTTTATTTCTCAAAATGTCTTCAATAAATTTCGCTTAGAATAATATCCCAGTCAGCACTATATTTTCCGATTACATTTTTTCAGGTCGGATGACTATAGCATATAGCTGTCATACAAGCTAACCTAGCAAAATCAAGCTAAAAGTATTTTTATACCCTTTTATGTTATAAAAAATACAGCTATGAAGGGTATTAAAGCTTCGTTGCAGCTAAAATGAGTTTTTTTGTTTTTCTCTTCTTTTCTTCTTTTCTTATTTTATTCTCTTTTCCTTTTTATTTCAATATTGTAGCGTGCATCTTTCGACATCCCCAGCAATTAGTAACTGCAACTCCAGTTGTAGCTGCAAATAAAATATGAATGAAATGCTTGCATGTGTTTTTGTAGTCATGTGTATTTATTTTTTATAACTTGTCGCTGATTTATGTACAATCAAAATATTAACCTATTAATAAGCGTGCGTTATACTTTTGCATAATTAATTTTTATTTTCCTTTTATTGATTTTATTTTATTTTTTGTTTCTGCCGCTTGCCGTTTCTGCAGAATTCTGCTTTGCAGTATATTTTATGCCTTTTCGTCGCAATTTATTATATTAATGTTTTCCGGTTGCATGCAACACACAATATATTCGCGTCCACTTATGTATGTAGATTTGCTTGTATGTGTATGTTTGTGTACGTGTTCTGACATTTGTGTTTTGCATGCGCTGCTCCTACACACATACAGCATCCTGTCCGCTCCGTTGCAGGCGATTTGATCGGTCCACAGGATAAAAAGTTGAGTTGAGGTTATGCTGCGAACAGGTAGCTCCGTCTTTTTGGAGATACACTGCTTAAGCACTTATAATGAAATGAAATGCTTTTTAATGAGCGGAAAACGTTGTTTAATTAATAATTTAAATATGTCAGCAGGGATATATGCATATATTAGGGTTGTTATTATATTTCCCCTCTGAAAATATCATAGCGTTAAAGGGTTTAAAAAGATCTTGATTTTGATCAAAGGTTTCAAGCTCGCCGTAGCTCGTTTTCTTGTAAAATTTTTCACCAATAACCGGTGAGTCCACAACGCGGTTATCAAATGAAGGCTCCATCATATTAGGTTACAGTCAGTTACTCATACTGGTACCAACAGTGTACAGCTGTCGCAATGAGATGGTAAAAAAGTAAGTCATACTTTCGAACTGATAGCATCTCAAAGGATCCAACAATATTAGAAGCAACCCAAGTCAAAAATCTAAAAAAAACTACCCACGTATGCCACATTTATACAGTAAATGTCAAGGAGCTGCAAGAAAAACAGGCAAATTGAAATATATAAATAAAAAAAATTGAAAATTAAAATAAATAAATAATATACATATTTACCTGTTGAGTTTGACTGCTTGCCATTGGCATGATCATTTAATGACCATAAAATATTAATAAAGGTCTCAGGCATGCAGTTTAGACAGCTTTAATGTCGCGCTGTTGTCCTGCACCCACCTTCGTAGCGTTGTTAGCCGCATTCCCACTATACCCTAGCGATTCGATATGTAGATTGTCGACTTAGATATTGCAGCTTGCGTAGCACCAGAAGATGTGAGCTGGCACCTACCGTTTCGACCAAGCGCAAACGCACACACAAACACAAAAATGTGAATAAAAAAAAATCCGAAAAAAGTCGAAACCACGAAACTTGTTTATAGCGCACATTAAGTTATACCCGAAAATATTTTATGCCACATATAAACACTTTTTTTGTATTAATTTTAGTTTAGTTGGACCGCCGCGCATGAAATGTCTTCTAAATAAATCGTTAAACGAAATCAAAGATCAAATTGATTCTTTATTAATATTAGAAGGTTTTTTGTTGTATGCCTCTCTGTTCTGTTTTTTTAATATCTAATATTCCAATTCTTTTGCTCCACCTTTTTCTCGCCATTGCTGCCGCTGGCATTTGATTTCTCAGCTACACTTTGTTTTTGCTTTTGTTTTAATATATTTTTATTGATTTTTATATCGCACAAACGATCGACCACACTTTGGGGCGCTCTAATGCTGCGGCTAACCTCATAAGCGCACAACCACACACACATACATATTCAATCGATGATAGCCGCTCACTTACCGAAGACAAAAGGAAACTATAAATTAGTTCTATGAATCAAAAAGAAATATCTGATTTCTCAAGCCAGATAAAAATAAATTTTTTTGTGCTTCGCGCATAATTTTCGTTGATCATACATAGCCGAGCAATGTTGGAAAAATTTATAGAAAAATGTATAAAAAAAAACGTTGACATCACTTAGCGCTTAGTCGCAGCTTAGATGCTTTCATAAGCGTAGGACATACTGGTATATAGATTTATGTATATAAATATTGTATGATTTGATATTTTCATAGCCAAAAGGTGCTAGAGGTACATACCCTGTAGGAAATTGTAGCAATAAACTTTTTAAAAGAGATGAAGACCTTTTTGAAACAAGCCCTAAGTTGTTTTGACCTCATAACGTCCTGGAAGGTCGACTGTTAAAAATATCGATCAAATAACCGAAATAATTAGATATATACGAGTTATAAAAGGTGATCCATTTGGAAGATTCCTACTTTGTAAAAGAACCAACACAGAAACTTAAGGTTTAATGAGGAATGTTTATTATCAGTCAAAATAAAAGTTTTTACTATTTATTTTTTGAAGATTATCTCCTTGAAATGTTGGCCGCGGCTCAGATGATCCATCCGTTAATTCCAATGTTCGATGACTTGTTCAAGCATATCGACCGCTAACTGGCGAATGACAAGCGTGATGTTTTACTGCAAGGCCTGAATCGAAACGGGATAATCCGCATAGACTTTAGACTTTACATACTTATCCCCACAGTAAAAAGTATAACGGTGTAATATCACATGATCTTGGTAGCCAATCGACCAAAACGCGAAATTGTCTGCTCACCGAAGTAACCTCTCAATAAATCCATTGATTGATGCGAAGTGGTGCCGTCTTGTTGAAACAAAATGACCCAGAGATCATGAGCTTCAATTTCAGGCATCAAATAGTCGGTTATCATGGCGCGATAGCGGTCGCCATTGACGGTTACGTTCTCACCGACATCATTTTTGAAGAAATATGGACCAATGATTCCACCGGTCTACACACCACACCAACACTTTGTTTTTTCTGGATGAAATGCCAGCTCTTGGATCTCTTCATGCTGCTTTAAAACTCTTTGCAAAATGTATTTTTTTGCTTGAAGTACTTCTTTACTACTTTCTATTGTTACCCAAGATTTTTCAAAAATTAAAACGCAAGCTTCGAATAATTTTTTCCTTACAGGTTACCCCAACACAATCTATTCAACCGCCAACAACGTCTTGGGCATCATTTAACTCAACGCAGTGTCAGCTTTATTCACAAACGATATGTAAAGTATGTACTTGCTCATAACTGGATATGTACTTGCGCTGTGCTCACGCTCAGACATTTGGTCTGCAATGCATACAGACCTTTGGGAGACATTTTGATGGGCATATGATTACCATATGAGACTGTGTGGCAGCAAAGGCACTGCACAATATATCAGATAGGCGATCGTTGCAAGGCAGCTTCTAAGCAATGCAACCAAATAGGTGGAGAGCCGTATGTGTGGAAACATACATAGCAAAACATATCGAGAATATGCATTCAAATGAATTCCATGGTGGCTTGTGTGGCTTGGTCATTTCTATGCCACTCATCACTGTGTTATCGCTTTATAAATATCTATAAATGCATAGAAATAAATACTGAACGTCCAAGTCATAAATTCTCATGTCATTTTAGAAATATTTTCATTTCTTTCTATTAATATGGTATTTTTTGTTGTCTACCAAATTTGTGGTATTTAATTGTTAACATTAACTCTTAAGTATAGTAAATGGCTAATCGCTGATTTCTACGAATCGAATTTAATATTTGTGTTTGCTATCTGGTTAGCTTAGTAATGGAAATCTATAAAAATTTCCTGTTAATGGAAATAATATTTCCAAACACTTTTCTAATATATTGCTTGATTGTTGATTAAATATGACAAATGCTCTTTTTATGGCGGGAGCATACAGTAAAACCTCTTACTAAAGTAGCCATATAAAAGTAGTAGAGATCCGCTTGTCTGATTTCTTCTACAGTGACTAAGTTTGAGTTTTTATAGTTTTATATATTTTTGGGAACCTATACTATAGGTTACTATTAAGAGTTTGCTTTTTCTTAGAGAGCTGCCTAGTGCAATATTAGCTGCTTCGACTGCTTCGATTTACTATCGAAATCAGACGGTCCGTCACCAATGAGATATGGCAATCGCCAAAAAGTGGGCCGTGCCACGCCCATCTTTCAATTTTCTCACCGGGTCTCATAAAGCCCTCACGGATGTAAAATTTAATGTCTGCGACGTATTTAGTTATTGATTTATTGCTCTTTCAGTAGCTTTTAACTGTACCGTTATATGAGGAGTGAGTGGGGTTATTTTCCGAGTTCCACCGATTTCTTCCCTTCCGGTAGCTTTTCTTATAATATTTGGGTTTAGTAAATTTTGGTTATTGTACCTTTACTAGTTTGGGAGATATATACATATATTAAACTTATTAAAGTGCGGATCCAAGCCCACTTTTTTAAATATTGGCAGTTGTCCGATTACGCCCATCTACGAACTCGTAATTGATTTTGTACGAAGAAACTTCCATAACAAGTTTAATCAAGATATCTAAATTTTTACTCAATTTACAGTTTGTCTGACGGACCGTCACGGTCGGACGAACAAGCAAACTGTCACTCGGGTTTCAATTTCACTTCTAACTTTGTGTTGTGAGCTAATATGTCTTTAGTTAGTCTATGGAATTTCCGACCTAAGCTTGATTTTAGATTGGTGACTGCTGGCTCAACATACACGCTCTTTGAAAAATCATATTTTCTAAAAAAAAGCCGATAAACTATAAATGTATACATTCTTAAAAATCTGAAGACAAGTAAAGCTCAGTTGAGGTCTAATATATACATATAAAAAAATTAAACAATAATTTTTATTTTACTTAAGTTTGTATATTACATAATAGAATTTTCATATTTCTGACGTAAATTTAACGAAATACTTGAATTATATGAACATACTTAATATTAATATTTCTCGCGCAACAAGTGCTGCTTATTATATGCACATTACTGTATGTGTGAGATTGACTTACTTGGTGTTGTTATTGGATGCTTGCTTGCAACGCAGGCTTGCTTGGTTAAACGCTACATTGTAGTTGTTGTAGTTGGCCGGCATAGCTATACTATTATTCACGCTAATTTTCGCAACTGTCTTTCACTTTTATTTATCACACAAAACACTATTTCACTTCCAATAACATTTACTAATCGCAATCACTATTAAATTTAACACTAAACACTTAAAACTTTTGTACATATAAAAACTAATTTAAAGATTTCCACAAAAATTTTTCAACTTCACCATCCTCCAGCATCGACTTGTATGCAAATATGCAATTCCAATTCGTTATTCGTGTTATTCGATCGCTTTGTTGTTGCAGCGAGCACGATTCCTGCTAGTTCAACCAACTCTCACTCTCTTTGTCAGCTAATATTGACACACACAAATCAATCAATTCATAACTAGCTTTTGAATAGCTAATTACGTTTTGTACAGCATTCGCTGGGATGAGAAGGTGAGAGCGCCCACTCTCCTTGTAATATTTACTCCTACTCGTTACTTTTGTTATTTTATTATAGAATTTCGTTGACAATGCAACTTATTGCAAAATTTGCACACATACTTATAAAGTTTTGTTTGCTGTCACATACACACATATTTATATGTAGTTACTAAATCACAACTGACTGCTGGTGCTCCGCTGTTGTAACAAAAGAAGCTGGCGATTATTGCACATTGTTATTATTTCCTTGCTAGGCCGTATTTCAGGCTTATTAAATGCTAAAGTATTTTAATCAATAATTTTTATCTGCATATTTTTGAAATATTTTTTATTATATTAAATATTATTAGTTAACGTTACGAGTTAGAAATTTCTCTTCGCACCGTTGGGCAGTTGACACTTTCGTTAGTTAAACGGAACCGTCGAGAAGTATTGGAAAGCGAAGTAGAGTTGCATTATCGTGTTGAAAAATATTTTAGAATATATTTAAAGTTGAGTAAAGTGGATTTATGTATATAACCAAAATAACTTAAAAACTACCATGTTATTTAACCATTTCTTCGGAAGAATATTTTGTTTAACAGCAATAATGCAAATCAAAAGCAGTAGTCTTAGGTCTTTTTAGGGTGGCAATCTACTCTGAAACGGTCTGCATTTCGAGCATTTTTTGGCGTTCAATAAAAAAAAATAGTACTTTTCCATTTTGGCTGGGCTCAAGGAAATGTGAACAGTGTATGGTCCTGATAATGTTGCACAAGTTTGGTTTCATCGATTCCGTACCGGATGCAAAATGACAGTTAGTGCAGATGAGAAGTAGGCCACTTACGACAAGCGACTAACTGATAGGCAGGAAGGTTTTGCTGTGTTGATGGTGGAATTGACAGGGAAATATCTACTATGAGCTCCTGCCCTAAGGTCAAACTCATAATTCGGACTTGCCCCGTCACCAGTGGTGAATAAAGCAATCGCCCAAAAGCTGTCAGCTTTGACTAATATCATAGGAGCTGTGCGCCATCAGAAGCTCCGGGAATACTTATTCATCCAATCTTCCCAATCTAAAATGAAGGAAGAATATCCAAACGCTTCTAAAGGTTGCAGTGTGTTCCGAGCTCTAGATAATTGAACCTCACCAGAGGTCAAAAAAGATAAACAGGTAGGTAGAGTGAATGTCTAACGACGCACCTAGGTCTTTAGGATGCACATTTTGAGTGCACCGCGACTGTAATCCTCTCACTCTATTTTGTTTTCTCTCTGAAACACCTCGTGCTTCTGACGAAGTTTATCAGTACAAAGGTTTTATATGTATGTACAATTTCCGAAATATCGTCAAGAAGCCATTAAAATAAGTCTAGTCATGGCTGATAGGTAGCCTTTAGCTGTCTTTTAACGACCTTATTCAACTAACCAACGAAACACTAAAAGGTAGAACAGTAGGTTGGCGTTAATCATAGGTAGCTCAGGTTCTTACTGTAAAGGTAAGAAATCGAAAATCAAAAAATGCAGAGACGATGATGGCCTCAGCGGACCGGCACCAGGTGGAGTACCTTTCTAAGACTACCAAACTTTAATTTAAAAACTAACGGTGGGATGTGATGTAATAATACAATGCCTTTGGTAAGTCTATGTAATTTCCAGCCGAACCTGGGCTTTACATTGGCGACTGCTGGCTCAACATACTCACTCTTTGAAAAATCATATTTTCTCAAAAAGTCGACGAAACCACTCCGTCATTTATTAAATATCATCATAAACTATTTCTTTCAATAAACCAACAAGTTTGCGCTTATAAAATGAAATTTCATTGGAAAAAGGTGCATGCGTACCGAACGCATGGCGCATGAAATCTGATACTGTGTCCATAAAATCTCCCACACCGCGGCGCGCACTCCGCTCGCGCTCCAACACTTTGGGTGCTTGCATTAAATTATCAACGCGTTGTTGGTGGTGACAACGCGTTTATATTCAAATGCATTTATTACCATTGTTGTTGTTGTTAATTTGCACCTCTTTGCCCAAGCAAAGCAAAGAAATGATTCTGCCGTTGCCGAGACTGGTGCGTAGGCCGATGAAACGTTGCCTACTCGCAAGCTCACACACACACGCGCGTATGTTGTGGGGCGCATCTCAAAGCGGTTGAAGCTGGCTGGCTGGTTCAGCTGGTGGATTTGCATTTATGAATCAAAGGCAAAAGCAACAACAATGTTGTGGGGACATTTCGCCATTTCATTCAATAAAAAATTCATACAAATCTGCATACGAGTATGCGTGTGTTGTTGTTGGCTTTTGATTTGCTTGTGGCAGCTTGCAACATGCGCACTCATACACACATATAATAATGCATATGTACACATTTGCATTAGGGACGTACGAACCGTGCGATCCAAACATTTCTTTTTTTTTTTTTGTTGTTACTGCAAGAATTTTTTTTCGTTATTTTATACAGAATTTTCACGGTATCTATCAAAAATTTAAATTTTTTAGAATATTTTTCCAATTTTTTTTTTAGAAAAATATTTTTTTTAAATTTGTTTAAAAAACTTTTTTATTTCGCTATTTTATAAAGACCTAAAAAAAATTTAATTTTTAAATTTTTTTCTAAAAAACATTTTTTTTTTGTATTTATTTTGCCATTTTATACAGAATATTAAAAGTATCTAAGAAAAAATTTTTTTTACGTTTGTTTTGGACAAATACTGTAACAAGTTTTTTTTTTGGAAAATTTGTCTAAAATACTTTTTTTTAGAACTTTTCTTTGGCATTTCAAAATTGTTTTTGAATATTTTTTACCAAATTATTTTAAAAACTTTATTTGTTTAGAAAAAAAATTTTTAAGAATATTTTTAAGAAAATTAGTTTAAAAAAATTTTTTGGATGGAAAAACATATTTTAAATTTGTAAAAATATCTTTTAGATTTTTTTTCACAAATTCATTTATTGACAATTTTTAAAAAAACGTAATTTTTAAAATTTTTAGTTATTTAGTTAATTTTTTAGAAAAAAATAAATTTTTTTACAAAAATAATTTTTCAGAAAAAATTTGGTTTTTAAAATTTTTTTTTAAAAATTTTTTTCAAAATTTTTTTTAAAAAAATTTTTAAGAAATTTAATTTAATTTTTTTTAGAATTGTTTATTTTTTCAAAAAAATTTTTTTTTAAAAAAATTTTTTTTTAAAAATATTTTTTTAAAAAAAAATTTTTTAAAATTTTAAGAAATTTAATTTTAAGTTATTTTTTAGAAGTTTTAAGTATATAATTTATTTTTTAGAATTTAAATTTTTAAGAATAATTTTTAGAAAATTCGTTTAACAAAATTTTTATTTCGAAAAACTAAATTTTTTAAGAATATTTTTTAAAATTGATTTCAGGAATTTGTTTTTTGAAAATTAGTAAAAAAAAACTTAATTTTTAGAATTTTTTTAATTATTTAAATTTTTTTTTAGAAAAAATCTAATTTTTTAGGAATATTTTTAAAATTTTTTTCAAAAACTTATTTTTTTAATTTTTTAAACTTAATTTTTAGAATTTTTTTAGTTAGAAAGTAAATTTTTTAAAAATATTATATTTCTTAGAAAATTTGTTTAAAATTTTAATTTTTTAAGAATATTTTTTGGATTTTTTTCAAAAATTTTTTCAATTTTTTTTTAAACTTAATTTTTAGAATTTTTTGGTTGTTAATTTATTTTTGAGAAAAAAAATTAAATATTTTTTTGAATGTGTATTTGTTAAAAATTGTACAAAAATATTATTTGGTTCTTTTTTTTACTTTTTTTTATAACTTTATGGTTATTTAATTTATTTTTTTTTTAATTTTTTCTAAATAATTTTTTTTATTGACCCACCCTAATGCTCATGTAAATATTGTATATTTATATTTCGACACGTTTCCAGCGGTTTCGGCGCGACCGACATGCAAATGACATAAAAATATGGCAACGCGCTGGCAGTTGATGTTTGTTATTGCGCTTATTATCGTTGTTGCTGTTGTTGCCAAAATGGTAAGTTAGTTGGCTGGTGTCGCGTAAAATATGGCAAGCGACCGGCAACGTCGTGAAGTAAAACATCTTTTTAAATGCAACACATAACAAGCTGCAGCAGCGCCGCACATACAACAACAACAACAGCAACAGCAAGAGCAGCCGCAGCAACAAGTTTTAGCAATAATGCCACACAAAGTATATGTGGATGCAGTGTGAGTGCAGCTTGTTGCTGACAACTCTTTGGCATTTGTCGCAAATATGGTCATAACTCATGCTACAAATAAATTTACAAGCTTGCAACAAGCAATGCGCTCGCCGCGGCAGCAACGGCAACAGCAACCACACACACACAGCTGTTGGCAGGCGGCAAGCCAGAGCAGGCAGGCATTAGCACCAGCCAACTCGTGTCGCGGCGCTGCAACTTGCAACCTACGCAAAAGGATATGCGCAAACGTGCCAAGCAACAGCAACAGCAACAACGAGGCGATAACTAACTGTTGCAAGCAACATTCATGCAATTCAATGCGCTGCAAGGCAATTCAATTCAATTCAAAGCAATGCAATGCAATTCGTGTTAAATTGTGTGCATTGCATGCGCTCACCACGGCTTTGTGGCCGAGCGAATGTTTGTGTTGCAAGATATAATACATATATGTACATAGATATGTGTAGTGTGGCATGTGGCAGTTGATGCGCTTGCTTGACTTGGTTAGCATTGAATTTGATTTTATAGCGACTTGCATAATTTTTATTGATCGCACTTTTATCGGTAGCTGCTGGAAGGTGAACGCTCGTGGGTGGCAAGTAAGGCGGCAGCAAGCTGAAAAGTACCGTACGAATGCAAGTTTGGCAAATCTGGAAATAGAAAATCGAGAAGTTGCATACTTATTTCTAAAATATATTTTCTATAGCGCAGGAATAAATGAATTTTACTTGAAGGAGAACCCAGTGCAAACCTCTTTTAACCTTTCTATGAAAGAAGTAGAAAATCATAAAAATAAAATCAAAAAGTTATTGCGAGAGCTCTTGAAATTTTACTATTACCTTTCTTTTATTAAAAACTAAATCAATTCAACATATCAAACATTACAACAAAAATAAATTAGGAGGCGCCTAATCCATATAACTTGTGTAGCATTGACTCTGATACTCAAAGCCAGTAGTAAGAGTTCGAAAGTATTGCGACCAACAGGCACTACTGATATCAAAGAAAGATAAAAACCAGAAAAAAGTTAATTTTGGCTGCACTGAAACTACAATAGTCATCACAGACTCAAGTTTTCCCTATATGAAGTTTATTCTGATTGATTAGTTTGTATGACAACTATATGCTATAGCAGTCTGATCTGAAAAAGTTCTTCAGATATTGTACGATTATCTTGGAAAATAATATATACCAAATTTCGAAAAGATATCTCGTTAAATACTTAAACTTTTCATACAAGTACCAGATCCCGATTGCTCAGTTTGTATGGCAGCTATATGATATAGTGGTCCGATTCTGGTGGTTCCAACAAATGAGCAACTTCTTGGAGAGAAAATTATGTGCCCCAAATTGCAGATCGATATCTCAAAAACTAAGGGACTAGTTCACATATATACATGTAGACGGGCAGGACAAAATCGTTCCCACGACACTCGGGTCTACGTAGCCGGAACTGACCCGGCTTTTTATCCAGCTAGAGACTGTGGCAGACTTACAATAACAACTACTAAATTGACTCAGCTCCTCATGCTGTTCATTTAAGACATATTTTATAGGTTCTCCGACCTTTTCTTTTGGCTGTTACAAACTTCGTGGAAAACTTAATATACCTTGTTTATGGTGTAAAGAGGAATTAACTTAGGTTGACGCTCAAAGTTCGGAGCTCACCAAAACAGATAGTTTTTCCGTTACCAGCTACAACAGACGGATCTGTAAAAACTTTAGCCGAATCGGATTTACAGCTTTGTTTTGACCGCTTGTAGAGGGAGGTGATTCCCCCGGTTTTAGAAAAATAAAATAAGTCGGTTTAGGGACACGATCAGGTACTTTGACACGGAAGACTATATAATAAAAACCACCGATCTCGCAGAAAGGGCAGATCACCCATGTAGCAGGCACCTCAAAATACCTCGTTGATCATTTACTGTATGAAATATTAGGCTTGAGAAAACTTTCGACGTGATTTGTGTCGCGTTGACTCACTTTGGAAAACAAACGTAGCGGTAGGAATGTTTTAAGCTATTTTGGCGGAGTTCAAGAGAGTTTCAGGGTCTTTTCGCGAATGTTAAAGAGCAACAGGCGGACGAAACTGGCCAAGCTGCTTCGAAAAATTAGAGGTCTCTTCAAAAGGCCGAAATGCTAATGGTTAACGTTTTCCGGAAATTGCAAGGTGGATCTACATGATTTACCAGAAAAAAGTAAAACGATCATAGGACACTTCAATGCCGGCGTATTGGACCGATTCGATCCCGCACTGCAGAAAAAGTCTCCATTTGTCAAATATGTTCTTCCACCATAACAAAGCATCTGCTTACACTTCTGCCTTCGCAATAACCAAATTGGTCGAATTAGGCAACGCACCGCTGCAACATTCACCGCATTCCTCAGAACTGGCCCCGTTCTATATCATTTATTTCCAACCTTTTAAAGTCACTTGACGAGTAGAAATTTAAGAAAAAGAAGGTTTTTTCGCTCCAGATACCTACTTTATAGACCTTCAGAACTCGTATACTCCAGCTTGTACCTCTTCGGAAACATCGGTGGGACAAGTGTGTTTAGTTAAAAGGGGTCTATTTAAAAAAAAAAAAAAACAAATTTTTCGTTTTGCTTTTGCAGGCTAAGTAATTGTCGCACCGGTATTCTTCAATTTCCTCTCAAGGCCTGCTGTCTTGTCGCAACGAGGGAGCTCAGTAAGTACAAAGATCCTAAGAGGGATGTCGGCTGTAGCTTAGTCACTGGTGGGGCTACCCAAAACGGTAAGGTAAAAGTGAGTACCGAAGCTAAAACTATTCATATAACACAATCGATAGACGATGTCTGTTCACATGCTACTGAGCTGTCAGTCAACAGGCATCTGGATTGGAGCCTTATAATTGTGTATATTTTAACAGAAGGTACCTTGGTAAAGGGAGCAACTCTGTCAACGAACTAGGAAACTTTGTCTAATCTTATTTTTCCGAAAATACTGGGTTACTGAAACCAATAAGAAAGTTGGATCTACGCTTCAACCGGATCCAGATATTAGTATTGGCCTTTACCTCCCGAAAAATTTTAGACCTCACACACTGAGCAGTCAAAAATTATTAGATATGTACATATGTAGATAAATGTCTGTACTTAAATACCATATTTAGATTCATTTATATTTATATATATTTTTGTATATGAATATAATTTTAAGCATTTTTCTATAATATTTATTACAGTATTGTTACTTTGCTGCGTCAATATTTTTAATGTCACTCAGTGTTTATGGCTAACGTATTACGATTATCTGTGCAACTTGACAATTTTATTAGTTGCACAAGCTTATGAAATAAATAAAAATGAATAACATGTGAGTGTCATATATACAATACATACATACAAATGTATGTACATAATTGTTTATGTGTCATGCACCGCTTCATGACACATATTCACACACATACATGCAAACGTCTATTTTCAGAATGTTTATAGCAATGAAACTGAGATTTATTATATAGTTTGAATTGATTTCTGATTGTCTGTGCCAGAATATTGTTGTTTTGATTCGTTATGAGAATGCCATACAAGTGGATAATTTATCAAAATAATTTATATGTGAGTTGCTTCACGGAAAGGTTGCAGTATGCAAAGGAATTTGATGGATGCTTAAATGTCAGATGTGTGCACAGCTCACTGAAGAAATATGCAACTCACTTTATATGAAAGTTGGTAGTAAAACTTCGAAAAATTCTACATATTACAATCTGATCAAATTTGACTCGGACTGAGAAAAACATTTTCTTGAATTTTAATACAAATCATTATTATCTTTAGCGTCTTTTGAGCTAATAAAGGGTGATTTTTTAAGAGCTTGATAACTTTTAAAAAAAAAAACGCATAAAATTTGCAAAATCTCATCGGTTCTTTATTTGAAACGTTAGATTGGTTCATGACATTTACTTTTTGAAGATAATTTCATTTAAATGTTGACCGCGGCTGCGTCTTAGGTGGTCCATTCGGAAAGTCCAATTTTGGGCAACTTTTTCGAGCATTTCGGCCGGAATAGCCCGAATTTCTTCGGAAATGTTGTCTTCCAAAGCTGGAATAGTTGCTGGCTTATTTCTGTAGACTTTAGACTTGACGTAGCCCCACAAAAAATAGTCTAAAGGCGTTAAATCGCATGATCTTGGTGGCCAACTTACGGGTCCATTTCTTGAGATGAATTGTTGTCCGAAGTTTTCCCTCAAAATGGCCATAGAATCGCGAGCTGTGTGGCATGTAGCGCCATCTTGTTGAAACCACATGTCAACCAAGTTCAGCTCTTCCATTTTTGGCAACAAAAAGTTTGTTAGCATCGAACGATAGCGATCGCCATTCACCGTAACGTTGCGTCCAACAGCATCTTTGAAAAAATACGGTCCAATGATTCCACCAGCGTACAAACCACACCAAACAGTGCATTTTTCGGGATGCATGGGCAGTTCTTGAACGGCTTCTGGTTGCTCTTCACCCCAAATGCGGCAATTTTGCTTATTTACGTAGCCATTCAACCAGAAATGAGCCTCATCGCTGAACAAAATTAAAGCGCGAAACACATTTCGAACCGAACACTGATTTTGGTAATAAAATTCAATGATTTGCAAGCGTTGCTCGTTAGTAAGTCTATTCATGATGAAATGTCAAAGCATACTGAGCATCTTTCTCTTTGACACCATGTCTGAAATCCCACGTGATCTGTCAAATACTAATGCATGAAAATCCTAACCTCAAAAAAATCACCCGTTACAAGGGGACGTCACAAAAGCTCCCGTCCCGAAACGGTTAAGGACGATGAGGATGTTTTTATCCCGAAGAAATTCAAAAAATCGTATCTGTCACAATATGGAAGCGATTTGGTTGGTACAAAAACAAAAATTCCAGCTGTTGGTTGGAGTCATCAGTTTTTTATTAAATGTCATTTTCTTAGACACGTTGTTGCGTAGATGGTATTTATTTGGAAAGAGCTTAGAAAATAAGTGATTTTTAATTGAATTATACTTACATTTTGTGCAAATAGTGCTAATCTATTGAAATAAAAAGTTTAGAATAAAGAATAACTTATTTTCTTTATAAGAAGTCAAGGTAAGTTCCGTGGGAAGAAATCATCCCAAATCTGTTTATTTGTGGGATATTATTATCCCATACGTACTCATGTACATTATTTTACTTAGAGAATGGAGAGACCACGCAGACTGGGTGTTTCACAAATTCAGAACTTTTTGAATGAATCGAGTGATGAGGATGTTCTGTTTGCTGATAGTGGTTCCGCATACAGTCCCAGTGAAAAAAGCAACATTGATTCAGAAGATGGAGAAAACACACAGCCCGGCAGAGCATATGATGAAGAAATAGAAATTGATCGTGGAAATGAAAGTGCTATGGATGGAAATGATGGTGAAAATGAAAGTACTGATGATGAAATATAGGAAGTTGAACGTTTGGAAGAAGATAATGTGAATGAAAGCCTGATGATATTATAATATGGACAGACCCACAACCGACATTCAAGCCACGATTCACTATTAACCAAGAACAAATCATTAGTAATGAGGGCATAACTCGTGGACTGAAACCTTTGGAGGTATTTTTCAAGCTATTGCCTAGAAGCTTTATTCATCACATAGTATATTGTACCAATGAGAGAATTGATATTCACAATATAAGCCATGTAAAAAACAAACGAGCTAGAACCGATTTTGGTGAGATCCTCATAATTTTCGGATGCACATTTGTAATATCATATAATCGAGTGCCTTCCTTGAAGGACTATTTTTCAAATAGCCCTTCATTGTGGAATCCATACATAAAAAAAAGCCATGTCCAGAGATCGGTTCTTACACGTTATGTCCAAACTATGTTTTTCCTCGTTATCATACCAGCCTGATCCAAAATCTAAAACATATTTTATTGATGATTTGGTCAATTGCTTCAAAAGCACCTTTAAAAAATGTAGATCCAACTCTCCATTCCAAAGCATTGATGAGTCTATGACCAAATTTTTGGGTCGCTCTACCTTGAAGCAGTATATGCCATTGAAGCCAGTGAAGAGAGGAAGAAAATTATGGATGAGATGCGACAGTATGACTGGCGGTACTTACGATTTTAATATATATTCCGGAAAAGAAGACAATTCGCATACATCATCCACATTAGGCGAACGCGTTGTTATGAAATTGGCATCGACCATCAGATATCCTGACACTACATTGTGTTTTGACCGTTTTTTCACGTCAACAGAATTGATAAACAATATTCCTTTTCCAGCTTTAGGTACCAGTATATATAACAGAAAAAATTTACCTAAAGTTACTGAAAAACTAAACATAGGAGAATATGTTTTCAAGTGTAATTCATCTGGTACTTTGACAGTGGTTTGGCAAGATACTAAACAGGTAATGCTTCTAAGCAATTGCCATGAGGCTACAGTGGGCACCGTTCAAAGAAAACAAAAAGATGGCACCAGAGTTGATGTGACTTGTCCAGATTTAGTGAAAACATACCAAAACATTATGGGTGGCGTAGATTTGGCCGACAAAATGGTTACCCTGTATGAACTAGACCGAAAGTCTGCTAAATGGTGGCGAAAAGTTTTCTTTCGACTTATGATGACATGCGCCGTAAATGTTTGGATTATCCATGCGGAAACAAACCATCCACGTCAGAAAAGAGAACCGTTCTTGGGATTCTTGGTAGAGCTATCCGAATGCCTCATCGACGAAGGGAAAAATAATGCGAAAATTCAGCGCAAAGTTCGAACAGGACCGGTCTCCGCAATGAAGAAAAAATTAAACAAAATCTGGGAGATCATTTGCCACTAAGAACGAACAAGAGACAACGATGCGTAAATTGTGCTAAAAAGGGCAAATAGAGCCGTACGAATCAGATTTGCATTGCTTGCAACTTGGCATTTTGTAAAAAATGTTTTACTCCTTGCCATCAGATATAAATAAAATGTCTTATAAGATAAAATTGAATATATAAACGACAAAATAAAATGAAATCGAGTGAATTTAAGTCTAGAATTTTTATTAATATTTTTGCATACAGATGGATTTGGGATGTTTTTATCCCAGGACAATATCTCCTTTTAGGGATGTGCTAAAAATATATTATCAAATTACTTTTCTTAAAATAGCCACAGGAGACGAAATAAACACTTTTCTTTGAGATTGTGCGTCACAAAAGTTCCCGTCCCGAAACGCTGGGATGGTCTTCAGTGTCTTCGAATTTTCGTTTTTACGATTCGATCGTTGGATACTTTCGACGTCTAATTCACAAGTCCACGTCTTGTCATCACTACTGTTGCGTTTGATAATTGAAGGGTCGTCAGCTACGTTGTGAATCATTTCTTTTGTGACTTCTACTCAAGGCCGTTTTCGCAAAAAATCCAGGTCGTTTGATACGAGTTCATACCCAAAACATTAACCAAAAGGGCTGTCGACGGTTTTCAACCACAATTTATTAGATTTTTTTGTTGTTATTGTCACAGAGATAGATCGACGGCTCGCACGAATGTAAAAAACAGGTTGTACCTGAGAACATTTTTTTATCCATTTGGATCGCACGCGCTTTTTATGTAAGTGGATTATCTAATCGACCTTTTAGACCTTGGAGATCTAAGTATCTAATAAGAATAAAAGAGATTTGAGGATAACAATAAGCAGATTCAAATTAGATTTTGAAAGCTTTCGACGACGCATCATGGTATTAACTAATTGTGGTAACAGCGGTGACCTCTAATGCTTCAAAAATTATATTGGAGGTGTCTTAAAATAATAAATTCTGAGACCTCACTTCATACCCTTCAATTTTCACCTGCTACTTTGAAACAAATAACAAAATAGTTGTTGTTACTTAATGTATATATATGTATATGTCTATGTATTTAGTATATGAAATAAGCCAACTCCCACCTGTTCGAAGAGCGGCGAGTGCCAGCTGTGCCAGTGAAACACCGCAAGGCAACATCACAGCCAACATCTTATCGGCTGAGTTGCATAAATACATATCATACATAAATATATATGTGTATGTGTTACACTACAATACAATTGCTTGCAGGCTTACTGAAGTGCGCAGGCGTAAACGCATTTGGCATAAAATACAAATAAATTCTAGTCGAAAAGCCATGCAAATGATATTTCGCATCTACAAGTATACTAATACATACATATATACATACTTACAATCAACAACAGAGTGTAATTTTTCATTTTATCAAAAAAGCACGTGATAGGGGGTGAACGCGTATGCGAGTGTGTGAGCGCGCTTGCGCATGCGCATAAATACAATGCAATTAAATAACTACTATTTTATTATGTATTTTGTTTTATTCTTTTCTTTTACTTTATATTTAAATTTATTTTATCTTTTTCTGCTTATTTCGCTCACACAAACATATTTACAACGTAAAAACGAATCCATTGTTTTGTTGGTTTTGTTGCACCGCGGGCAAAGCTCGGTGTTAAATGCGCATAGCACAAGGAAATAAAACAAATTATAGACATTTCTTGTATTTTGCTTATAAGGCAGGAGAATACACATCCATACATATGTAGGTAAGCGTATATGTTTGTATGTAAATATTGTTTATGCTCATGTAATTCTGAATTTATGCATTTATCACCGCCAGCGTTAACGGTGTGGGTGAGCATTGTTGCAACTAGAGGGAAGATAAAAAATAAATTGTAAGGAAAATTTACAAAAATATAAGGAAATAGTAAAGGAGAAAAAGAACATTGGTATACGTTATTGAAAAATTCCAAAAAAAGAACAAAAAGTTTAAAACAAGAAAAGACTAACACCGGTTGCACCGAAGCTATAAGTACCTTCACATCTATATGTTATAGTGGTCGGATCTGGTCGATCTTCTAAGCAAATTGTAGCGTTGCCTTAGGCAACCACCCATACCAAGAATTGTGAAGATATCTCGGCAAATGAAAAGAATTTCCTTACAAGCACTTGTATGGGATCGTTCAATTTGTATGGCAGCTATATGCTATAGTGATCCGATCTCAATAATTTCTTCACAGATTACACCACGGTCTCAGGTAATGACCGTACAAATTTTCATTAAGATATCCCGTCAAATGAAAATTTTCCATACAAGAACTTTATTTTGATCGGTCAGTTTTTATGACAGCTATATGCTAAAGAGATCCGATCTGAACAATTTCTTCGCAGATTGCACCATTGTCTTAGATACTAAACCACACCAAATTTTACTAAGATATCTCGCAAAATGAAAAAGCTCTCCATACAAGCGCTTGATTGAGATCGTTCAGTTTGTGTGGCAGCTATATGCTAAAATGATCCCATATGACCCGTTCCAACCAATGACTAGGTTCTTGGAGGGAAAAGGACGTGTGCAAAGTTATCGTAAAAAATTATGCGACTAGTTCGCGTTATATTGGGTAGTCGAAAAAGTTTTTTCGCATAAAAACGCTAATCAAACTTCAACTTACTTTTTTTTTTATTTATAACGAACTTTAATGAACTAAAATGTACCATTTTGTTCGACTACTTTTTGCCATCTTTGCGCTAGAAACATTATTCCATCAGTGAAAAACGTTTCTGGTTTCTTGGCGAAAAACTGCGAAAAGTATTTTTCACAGATTTCCCTTGAAGCCAACTTCACTCCATTAATGGAGTTCTGCATTGACCGAAACAAATGGTAGTCCGATGGTGCAAGGCCAGCCAAGTTCTCCCAGTTTTTGCTGAGTCATCAAGGATGTGTGTGGTCTAGCGTTGTCCTGATGGAAGATGAAGCCCTTTCTGTTTATCAGTTCTGGCCGTTTTTTCGATTGTTTGCTTCAGCCTCATCTCATCAGTTGTTGACAGTAAAATGTGGAAACAATTGTTCGACCAGGCTGTAACAGCTCATAGTGGATGATTCCTTTCCAATCCCTTCAAACACTCAGCATAACCTTTCGAGGCGTTAATCCTGGCTTTGCGACCACATTTCGCACATTATTACCGTATTTGATCCGCTTTTCGTTTCCTGGTACCATTCGCTTCAGAAATGGTTCGATTTCATTTCGTTTCAGCAAAGAATCGTAGATGTTAATTCGGTCCATTATACTTTTCACAGACGATTTTTGTGGAACCCAAACATCGAATTTCTTTTTGTGGCCAGCGGTTTTTAAATGGCTCAAAATCGTTTTATGATGAATGATAAGTTCCTTAAAGATGTCGTGGCTGCTTATGTGACGCTCCTGGTCAATCTTTTCCATAAACCGGCATTTTGCAGCTCCAACTCATATACAATGACTTAAATTTTTCATTAATACATACATACATATACAACATAAATACTCAAAGAACCGGCGCGTTGCACAGTCCCAGCGAACCAACCAGTGAATTGCATATCTACATACATAGACACACAAGAGTGTATTAAACCCGAACTTAGAAGGCAGTTAAACGCCACTGGCACCTAAGCGTCTCCGCTGAGTTGAACTGTCAAAATATACACAAGCTTATACCATATACATAAGTATGTACATATATGACTAATATGTAAATATGTATGTTTATAAGCCTGCAGTTGTGGTGCTTAAGCGCAAGCTCACTCATTGAGTGAACGGAGTGTGCGCAGCTCAACTGTTTTTGTGAAATTCTGCTACAATTCACAATATAATTTTATTTAAATTTTATAACAAGGAAATTAGACAAATTACATAAAATACTGCGAGTGGGCAAAGTGGGCGAATGAGTGGCTGGAGAGAAAAAATTGAATACGAGTGTCTATCTACCTGAAAAGATGCAACTTTGGTCGAATTACTTAACAACTCCTAAATGTATGTATACGACAAGAAACCTATTTGCTTTCATTTTCATTTTTATGGACCGGAGTAGCGAAAGAACCGCTAACCCAGTCGTAGGATGTTCAGAGTTGGGACCTTCTGCAAACAATAGGTCAGGAGAAGCTAGTGGAAGCTTGCCGGGAAGTGATGTGGGTAGAGTATTCATTCACGGCGGAAGCGCCAACACTAGCATGCTCGTCTTATGAGATGCTGTACATGGGTCAGAGTCAAAAGCAACATCAGCCAAAATCGTGGAGCGTTAGGGCATGCTGAACAGATATCTTAGCACCAAGCGAACACACTGAGTGCGAGCGAAATTGACAGGGAAAGATCGGACGCAACTACTGCAAAACCAACTGTAAAGTGACGAAGGTCGCATGAGGGGAAGCTTCCACTGGTAACACTGGTCTAGTTACGCAAACGATTAGCGACATCGCTTAAACTCCCTGTCTCAATAGAGCGTGACGTGTTCGACTGCAGCAGGGAGCATTTTCCTTTCCTTTAAACTTTTGATGAAAACCCACGTTTAATTGACACTCAGAGATATAAAGCTATTCGCTGATGTTGACTCTGGTTTCAACTCTAATTTTGAAGCGTTAAAATCATTAAGGATAGTGGGCTAGCAGAAACGATGATTTTTTAAGACTATAACGCTGTCTCCTGGATTTTCTGCTTACGCCGAATTGGCATCTGTGTGTATGGGATCCAATCCAAGGTCACCAGTCCATAACAGTTTGGAAGCTAAACTGGTAGTAGTTTTGGTTACGAGGTCTGATCGGAGACTTAACGGTCTGACTTGGTACTGCAAGGAGCAGCAACCCTTGGAGTTTTCTCTGACCTGCTCATGCGGACTGGCCCCTTGGAGAGTATCGTGGTGGTTGTGGTGAAAACTCGAATGCGGGAAGAACTAACACTTTGTCAATTGAATGTGGAGTTGCATTGCAACCGGGTACCGGACTCAAAGTGCGACAGAGCTTTTGGATAGGCCTCGAACACTACCAAGGTGGTAATTGTTAGTCTACATGGGATCTTTGATCAGCCATCTTACCTAACCTAACTTAACTACCAAGGTGGTGAACGACTGACAAAGTAAATTGTATGGCGAAGGTAAGAACCCACAAGTAAGGAAGAGATGGCATGAAGTATGACAACTTAATCAACTATGTACAGACATATCACCTTATAAATGTATGAGTAAGTATGTATTCCATCATCTTATGTAAATTTATATGCTTTTCTAAGCTTTAAGAAAAGTTATTGCAACTTGCCCGCCACTATCTTGCTTTCAAATGCCACTCCATCTCAATTATGGCTCTCTCTGTTTATATTTCTGCCACTTACTTTTCATTTACTTTTTAAAAGCGCACAAAATTTTATTTTCCTCCATTTCTATTTACAAATTTTTATATTTCTTGTCTGATTTTTGATTTTCTTTTTTGCATAAGTTCAACGTGCCTATAATTTGTTGCCGCAATAGCGGAAGTTGTTAGTCTGTAATTACGAGATGAGATTAATTAACTTATTTTACTGTTGCGATTTCAGCTGGAAGATATTGTTTAGTTTTCTAATGAATGAGCAAATTGTAAATGAATTAACAAAGCGTTAGACAAATGAATGAATTTATGTGCACACCTATGCTAGCGACTTTTTACACATGTGTGTACATAAGTACATATGCAGATTGGTGAATGTAGGAAGAAATATTATAGCATTTCACCATCTGATATGGACTTCTTTGGAAATGGTAGCAGTTAAAAAAGGAAGATTACGAAAAAATTGAACTTTTTAACCTTTTACTATTATTTTAATTGATATTTGTAGTATATGTATGTATGTCGACGTTTATAAATCTTTTGGTGGAAGCAATTTTCCATAAAAAATGCATACAATTAAGTGTGCGCGCTTATTGATATAAAATATCTTGAAACTCTACTAGTAAAGAGTAGAAAACCCACGGACGAAATGCAATAATTCGAATGAAGACCGTGGACCAAATATAAACTTTGCAAACAGAATATAGTATACTTGAAAAGCAAGCACTGCAGTATGTAGAATTCTTCACATCGCTAGTTTATGGGTTTACATGGGTTTACGGATTTCTAAAATTATCTTATTAAACTCTACAACAACTCTAGAATATTGTCCTAAATTTTCAAGTTGATCTGAGTAATAGTTTCGGAGATACAGCCTTGAGAACTTGTGCGCTCGAGGCTAAGTCCACCGTCTTTAAACGCGTTTTTCTCGAAACTGTATTTTTTGGAGTCGGTTGGCAAGATTTCTCGAGAACTACTCAACCGATCTTCATAAATTTTTTTACAGGACTTTGAGATTCTGAATTCTTAAAGACATGGACGAAGAATTTTTTTTCGTATACAACTATTTAAAAAAAAATGGCACGAAATGTTCATTGAAACTTTCTTCTTTCTTTTTTTTTTAAATGTCTTCAAAAAATCCAATATTTAGGTTTTTTTCTTCTAAGTTCTAAGTTAAGGTTGTAACTAAAACACGTATTTTGTTTTCACTTTAGATGATCCTATAAGGAGATAACTTCCCAACGCGGGCGCATCTTCAGGGTTCACCGGAAATGACGTCGCAATGGCCGAGTTTAAAATATTTGTTTCCAAAAATTTCAGAATTTCTTTGTTAATACCCTGTAGACGTGAGTACAGAAGTGAGAAAAGCCTATAGAATCAAGAGCTCAGCTATCGCTAAACAGATGTGATCACATTATGACAAGACTAGAACTAAGCACTTATTACAAAGATCCAATAAAAGTTTTTACTCCTTATTGCTAGTATAACGGAGCATTGGCCATTTGAAGAACGCGCATTAATAATGAGAACGGCCCATAACAACATTCGTTGCAGCTGCAAACTCGAATATTTGTAATGTAACGGTTCTACACGTCATCTGTGAGTGCCCTGCTCCATCGAATCAATTAGTGACCAAACCTCGTGTGTCTAGCTACAAAAAGTTTCAACACAGCAATGCAACGAGATAGAAATATTTGAAGGTAAGTGCAAAAAATGGCGAAGAGGCTGTACTCTTAACCATCTAGAGAAATGTAGCCTTAGTTCAGAGTTTCTTTTACGACAGTCAGGTCAAAGAAGTCTATATTTATATCCATAACTAAGACTTCGTCAAAATTCAATAAAACTATAAATCTGACAGGTGTCTGGTAAAAAGTTTTTTTTTTTGAAAAATGTATTAAACATTGTCGAGCTTCATTAAATTCTTCGATTTTGCAAGCATAGTTGTTCTCATTACCTGGTACCAATTTTAGAAGTTGACTATGGTTTCTTGTCTACTCTAAGAAACGATTCCTCTACTCAGTTTTAATCTAAGAAAATTCCCAAGACTCTCAGTCAGATTGTTTGACTCGCCGTTCTTTCTCTTCTCTTCGTAAAAAATCTTATCTAGCTTTCAGAGTCTCATTAGCTTCATTTTCCTTCGATGCCTTGATTACCTTAAACTACTGCACTTCACCTATCTATGTGCCATCTATCTCTGTGGAGTTGAACACATAAATAGATATTTCACTACAAAAATCTCTTCCAGTCTCCTAAAATTGGGCAGAAGTATATGCCTCAGAAACTATTTAAGGTTAAATATTGTACAGTTATATTAAGGACACCATCTCCTAAACTACATGTATGTAAGTATTTTATTTTCATAAAGAGAAAACTTCTGTCCAACGTTTTAATGAACCTGAGTTCATTCTCCCGAGGATCGACAGAAAAGAAAATATTTTGATAGTTCAAATGGCGATTGCTTACGATCTGAAAACAAATCTACTTCAATTTCGGCCGCAGAACATGAAAACGGTTCTAAACACATCCAAAACCTCCCACGTCTAAAGCGGATTACCGATGTGGATTATTTTTTTTTTTCATTATTACTTATGGTATTTTAGTTTCAAAAAAGGGGTTTCAATACTCTAGATGGAGTCTACACCAATATCATTTACGGAGTAAGCTTCGTTTGAGCAATAATAAGTAAGCTGATCGGATCCTACGTCATATAGAGAAGTTAAGTGAAATTAGCAAGCCGATCTCCTGGCGAAAGAAGCTACTGTTTTTTTCTGTACGAAAGGTGCTACGAAAAGAGAAAATGGCCAGTAGAAAGTGTTACTAGCAACTAGCGCCTGGATTACGACAAACGAGGCTGTAAACGTTTCAAGATACTAATTGATTTTCCCAGAAACAAATTATGGCAGCTTGTGGGACTTTATACTGGTCACTGCAGGCTACAGTGTCATCTGCACAGGTTAGAGTACTAATCAATGAATCTGTGTCGCTTTCGAGACTAAAGGCAGAGACACCAGAGGACAGACTACAGTATTGCCAAGAATCGCAAGAAAACCTAGACAGGTTATTGGTTCAATACATCGAAAGTACACATTACAATCATTAATCTGGGAGCTTCACTAAGCCTGCCTCTTCGATTTAACTGGGTTGAACGAAGTGTTGTAATAACTGGAGTGGGCACAATACACCACGGGTCGCAGTGCATTCCTCAACTTTCAACAATCTGGTGCCAACGAGGATTCATATCTATTACGAAGATATCAGGGACGAGACAACAGTTGAGTAACAATTTAGAGTGACGTAAATTAGCAACACCTATTAAGAGTACCAACGAAAATTATAAGCTGAACATTATAAGTGACATCTGGACCAAAACTAATCAACAGCGACCAATAAAAGACTTTAAACATCATTTTTAAACTAACATTTTTGATATATGAAGGTAGGTAAATCAGTCTTCTTATGCCGAAATCTTCAACCGCCTACCGCCCCTCCGATTATTAGCCACGCAAGCTCAAGTTTCCGTTTCATAAGTAAATATATCAAATGTGGAATCCCTTACAAATTACAATTCCAAAGTAAACCGACGAACTTAGCGCGAACTCAACGCATCGCCGGTACGTAAGTCAACTTCAACGACTCCGCCAAAAAATCTACACCCAAACCCAACACTGCGTCGCCCAAATACCAGTGCAACCCCATATTTGCTCGAACATTTGATTTGAAGAACTTTCGTAGCGATTTTGACAACTTTATTAACTTGGCGTAAATAAACATGAGCCGACCAAGTTTGGGGCACATACATGGAGCGCCGCAACGTGGGCAAAATTTATGAATGCAACACGCGATTCGCGCAGTAGCGGCATGCCACACCAAACCCGACCGCATAATAATCCGTTGAATATTTCATGCGCGGCAGCTGGCTGGAGTTTGCCGGGACTCCTCTCCCCCGGACACTGCGCCTTTCTGCCGCTTATAAGCGCTGTTTGCATTTGTTAGTGTATACATATTTTTGGTTTAACTTTGCCGCCATCTCCATGTTTGTTTGCCTGCGTGTATGTGTGGGCGATTGCTCGCTTACGCCAAGCAAATTTCCCGCATTACCACAGATTTGCCGACGGAGAGCCGGCAAAAGTCAAAGTTTGTGTCAACAAAATGCGTTGCCACAAGCCATGTTTATTTTATATATACAATAACATAATACAACAACAACATGAATATGTCTATCACATTGCAACAACCCTTTCGCGTGCTTGCGTACCGTTATCCTTACTTGTATATATGTATGTATATAAATGTAAGATTATAGCAATATGAATGTAACGACATTCCCTAGAGGCGAGTCATGCACTGAGCTTAACCCACTCCTTACCTTGGCTGACAAGTACCCTTTTCCTGTCGCTGCGTTGTGGCCAGAATTTTGATGGCGTCTGACACGCGCATTTATAAAGTTTATGAACTTCGAAGCTCGTTCCAAGTGCACAGGCAACCCAACCGCTTGCCTCCCCCGCATAACTTTGTCGGCGTGAAAGGATTGTGGCAGCAAATCTGCGTAACAACTGGCTGACTTTACGCCCTCGCCGGCAGAATTCCTCAGGTCGCTTACAACTTATTCGCTCAAAATGGCTGTGTAACCTCAAAAATCCGCAGCCGCGGTTCATAGCGCTTGTTTTCGGAGCAGAAAATATATAAATGGTGCGTTTTCGAGCTTATTGAATTTTATTTGCTGTTTATGGCTGATTCTGATATGTTTATGATATTCTAATCGTTACTGGAATGGGTACCGAAATCTTATCGGCAGTGGAGTTAAGAAGCTGCGAAAGCTCGTAAATCGATTTAAATGAGGGCAAAGAAGGTTGGAAACGTGATTGAATGAAAATTCTGAAACAGGAATATGTTACCAATAATTTCTCACGTAATACTTATGTTTTTGCGACTTATTTCTAGACACAGTCTTGTTTTAGCGCGATAGACTTGGATCAAGATTTCTGATACCTGGAAAATGGGCTTCCGCAGCGACGTTAATTTCCTCATTGTCCTCCTTCTGTCCGCCAAGCCGACAAATCTGAAATATCGGAGTGTGGAGTTCGCATCCAATTTGTTAAAGGCTACGGTGGATGCGTGGGCCGGTACGTTTTCAGGAAGGAAGTTGAAGATTAAGCCATGTTAATCACAGAAAATGATGCCCGTCTGTTTTCAGACCGAGACCACGGGTTTCGGCCTCTTATAATCAGGTTCGCCGAATGAAGTTCACTGTTTCGACAATTCGTTGTTTATTGGTTTGCAACAAAGGGTTCATGTGTCTTCCAAGGGTACAAAACGATTCATCCAATTTTTGATGGTTTTCATCGAAGGAGAAGAATCTCTGTATACAGCATTTAAGTACTTTTTGGTTCGATTTACCTACCACACAAGAATCGAATCGCCGACCGATATTGTACAATATTCATTCTTCTAAAATCCAAGAACGCACTTGCCTCAACACGTGGTCGAAATAACACCAAGAGTCCGACTCAGCTGAAATTTTGATAGTAATCATCTAAGAAAAGTATGAAACGGTAGCATGTTTCCATTGCGATGTTGCGTTATCGGACGGCGAATCTAAGTACTTATTGGGCCAAGCTCGTATGCCATCTTCATTGGACATGACTTAAAAGAGACTTTTGGGTTTGAATCAACAAAAAAAGTTGGGTTTTACTTCATAAATAACTGAGTAATCTAGAAAAAATGAAGTATATTGATAAAGTTCGGTAGGTTTAAATTGAATGTTTGTATACCGGAGTTAAAGGAAATTGTGGAGGATGTAGCCATTTGCAGAAGTTCACGCAAGTGATGAACGTTCTCTGAGCCCCATTCACTTGGGAGGGGCCAGAAACGTTTATTTTACATATGGCTCAAGCAGCTGACGACTTCCGGCCTTAGACCAAGTATCCTCTAGTTAACCAAAAAATATCAGTTTGAAAGCGAGCTGAAGTGAGAAGGCGAGTCATACCTCCCCACGGTTGTGCGCTGGGTTTAGGACCCGCCACGTAAAAAAACACCACTAATGAAAGGAAGGAAACACCCTCAGATGAGAGACCCCCTTGTTGATGTTGACCATTACAAACGCATTAAGGATTGCGATTTAAGGGCATGCACCTGGAATGTCTGTCCCTTAATTGGGAAGTTGCGGCTACCTCGCCGGTTGATGTCTTCGTAAGAGTAAAGGCTGATATTACCACCTTCCAAAAAGTGCTATAAACGGGACAAGGACTGAGGCGACTAGGTCCTTGTGGCATTTACTACAGTGGCCATATAAAGGAGCGCAAATTCGGTGTGGGATTCGTGGTGGGGGACAAACTCAGTTGTCGAGTACTGACGTTTACCATGGTCGAAGGACGTCTAGCCACAATCCCCATCAAAGCGAAGTTCTTCAATATATCGCTAAGTTGTGCCCATATCCCGACGGAAGAGAAGTACGATGTGACCTATAAAAATCGTGCTTGACGACTTTAATACCAGGGTGGGCAAAAGAGGTATCTGAGGCACAACGTTCGATAAATTCAGCCTCTATGATGAAACATTCCCAAATGGGATGAGGCTGATTGACTTTGACGGTGAATACTGCAGTCGATGGATGACGGCAGTTACATAGAATGAATTAAGATTGACCTAAACTGAATTCATCAAAATTAAAAGCTCTTCCAATTAAGAACTTTGCTTCTACCAACTCAAACTCATTATTTCCATTAAATATAGACCGTTGCATTAACATTCTTAATTTATGGACCCATATGCCTGAAGATATACAATTTGCAACAAAATAAGTCAAATATTTTGCCAAAAGCTTATTAGCTTTAAGCTGCAGCTGCAAATGAAAAACTTTTCAGTCACGAACTCGCTTCATATCCTTATTTGTACAAAGTTCGTACGTGATACTTGCAACAAAAATTCATTTTTCTCTAAGAAAATAACAATTTTTATTTGGCAAATGCTACAGCGCGTATGAAACGCTTTAAGGAAGTGGCGATGGACGTAAATGAAGCGCGTACGAAAGTAACGGGGGTGAGCTGGTATGCGTCGAGTGCTGTCCATCAAGGATTATTGCTTAGCTGCCAGTGAATGGACGGCTACATATCATTGTGTATTTGTAGTTGGCAACACTGGTACAAACATAGAATGTGTGTGTGCTTGAAGATATGAAAACTTATTTGACAGGAAGTTAGAGGGGAGTAGAGAAACTTTTATATTTTTTTATATGTATTAAAGTCAGTCAATAAAGACTTAAAGTATTTTTTTTTAAATTATTATAGCAGTGAAAAGTCTATAAATAGAGCTACAAAGATACAAAATAATACAGCCTCAAAGTATCAGCAGTGAAGTGACGGCGCTCAGCATCCTTTTATTGCACTTCTTCTCCCCCACTCACTACTAAAAAAATATAAAATATTCAACCTCTGACTCCATTACGTAATATTTTATGTTACATGTTTACATAACCTTCAAGCACACAAATAAATACATTCACTGTAAAAGTACAGCAATATTCAGTCAATTCAATAAATTGCATTTACTGGCGAAGGATTCTTCGGTTGCTAGCGTCCTTTTTCATATTCATATGAAATGCTTTGGCAATAAAAATCAATTTAAAACTGCCCCATTCATTTCAAATGTGCTTTCCATTTCCACTTATTCGGCATATCCTTTTCCTGGTGGTGAGTACGTGCGCTCTCGAAAAGCATATTGCCGAAGATCCTTGAAAGAAATCACCAACACACATAAACACATATGAAGGTACGTGTTTACAGAACATGTCCGCAATATTGATATTATTGGCATATTGGTTTTTGGAAATTTAATATGCACATACATACTTACATATATAAATATGTACATATGTGCGCTTGGTGTAGGCTTTGCTGCTCCATTGAAGTCAGTGAAGTCATCCATTCACTTTGATATGTTTGTTGCCATGCTTTTAGATATGAATAATAAATCGGTCAATTTTTTAAGTGTAAAATATTCCTTTTTGCGGCCAAGTGTTTGGTGGTGATTTTCGAATTGAATCTTAAGTGCTTTTGCGGTTAAGTGAAATTTTATGTGCGCTTGTGAGATTATCTTGTTGCCTGTATATTGCGAAATATAGACATATTTGGAACTAAATAGTCTTTCTTGGATGACTTCAGTCTTATTAAACGACTTCGAATAAGCAAAATGCTTTAAAATTTGTTTAATAAACCACTAAAACACTACCTCCTTCCATCATGGAGTTTTCCCTTACCCGTGACCGCTTTCAGCGCAAAGTTTCCAAAATGGACTTATTGCAGGTCAATTTCAATTCTATGTCTGCGACCATGGATGCCTACATCTTTGTAGCAAATAACAAGCTGTTCGGCTCACCTTCTATACGTAACTCAAATTCTCCGTGGTCGGTGCGTCCAAGTCTCTTTTTTAGTGCATTCAATTAAATTTTTTCCAAGCTTGTTTTCTAATCTTCTGCTTGCTTCTTTCCATCGTTCCCACCTAAAAAAGGTATGTTTTGCGTCGTCTAATAGTTGGTCTCCATAAGTATGTACATGCAGGAATTTCTGTTTTTCTAATGCTGTACAGGTATTTTATTATATTATTATTTGAACAGTGTTGTGTTATGAGCAGTAAATAGTAGAAGATTAAGCGGACCTCCGGTATTTGCCATAAGTTTTGATAAAAGCATGATTAGTTTGCTATCCATTTTTATATTTATTTAGGACTTTCGTATTTTGCATAGTTACTGAAAGAACTTTAATGTTTTCTGTAGCGGAACATGTTTTCGAGGAAGCAAGAACAGCTCAGTTTTTTTCGCGGCCAAGCTTAGGTCGTGAAAATTGTAATAAGTGCTTAGTTAAAGTGTAAATATGGACGTTATCGATGCTTATTCTATCGAAAAATTAGCCGTTCCCAGGTTCAGCTCTCATAGTCATACATAGTAGGTACTATATTATAGATTTCCTAATAGAAATTGGCCGTTCGCAGGTTCAATTTTAACTTACGATGTTTTAAGTTTATCGAAGTTTTCCTGATCGTAGGCAAACCTCTACTTTCGAGATTATGATTCCAAAATATGGTCCGTTTTCTCTACCCGAAACTCCAGAACGGAGTTCTTAGTTAAAAAAAGCTGTAGATTTCCACTTCTTTAAACACAAAAAAGAAAAAACAGAATCCTAGGAACATCATTTTAGGAACGCCCTGCTCAGCAGACCGCAACTCTGGTATAAGTTAGGTATATAAAAACAAAAAGAGACAGAAAATGAACTGCAACCACACTTTGAAGACTCACGTCGGTATTTCACTTATAAAACGGCATAGCAACGCTACTTGTGTTGTTTACAGTAACTTGAAATATTCTTTTCGGAATTTAAGTCGTGAAAATTTCCGAGCGATGAAGCTCTATCAAGCTCCTGCTTTTATTTATGCTGAATTCAATAGAGGCCGTAGATCACTCCAAGATGAATGTCGTCCAAAATCAGTTGTTCCGGAAACTATTGATGCTGTGCCCAAACTGTTATTGGAAGATTGTCATGTGAACTATCGTGAGATTAAGATGGACATTAGAGGGACCAGCAAACATTTAGTATTACATGACCATTTGTTTGCCAGATGTCTAGGTCTTCTTGGAAAATATTTTGAAAATATATCCGATTTTCGATAATAATAATGTTTTCTTTTCTTTTATTTCAATAAATTTTGGAGTAGAGGTAGCAAGTACCGAAAATGTAAATAAGATCAAAGTATTATAGTAAATCCGTATTAACTTGTTTTGGTATATAGAAAACTCTGAGCGCCATTCACTTGGGAGTAGCCAGAAATGATTCTTTTACATATGGCACAAGCAGCACACGACTTGCGGCCTTAAAGCAAGTATCCTCTGGGTAGCCAAAGAACAACCGTTTGAAGATGAGCTAAAGTGAGAAGGCGAACCATCCCCCCTCCAGGGTTGCGCGCAGGGTTTTGGACGCACCACGTAAAAAACGACAATAATGCAAACGAAACAACAGCCTTGGATGAGAGACCCCTTTTTTGATGACGATCGCAGCAAACGCATTAAGGATTACGATTTAAGGGTATGCACTTGGAATGTTCGGTTCCTTAATTGGGAAGGTGCCGCTGCCCAGCTGTTTGATGTCCTCGTAAGAATAAAGGCTCATATCACCGCCTTTGAAAAATAGCGATGTGGAACAACGACTGAGACGAGTAGGTCCATTTGGTATTTACTAAAATGGCCATCTAAGGGAGCTCAAATTCATGGTGGGAAAGAGATTCCGTCGCCGAGTACTGGTATTTACCCTGGTGGATGAACGTCTAGCCACAATCCGCATCAAAGCGAAGTTCTTTAACATATCGCTGTTTTGCGGACAAGCCCCGAAGGAAGAAAAAGATGATGTGAGGGTGATTACAGAGGTATAGAGATCGGAGCATACTCTTGTAGAACCACCAGAGGATAGCATACTGAAATTATGGAGGGAAAACTTCTCCGGCCTGCTGAAAGGCAGCGAAAGCATAACACCAGGAGTTTGTGAACCCGATTCGCCAATCGATGTCGATGGAACAGACGTTCCATTGCTCGACCAGAAGAAGTCCGATGGATTTCCGACTGAGCTATGCAAATACTGCGGCGAAGAACTGATCAAGAGCATGCATTACCTTCTTTTTAGAATATGTTCAGACGAAAGCATGCCGGATGGTTGGAATTTAAGTATGCTCTGCCCAATCCACAAATCTGAATATTTAGTATCTGATAGCTTTGTTGGTATGTATTCGCTAACAATGTTATACCTCCACATACATACTACATACTATGTATATTAGATCGAACAAATTATTTTGCATAATTTAGACCACCGTCACAGTTTGTGATTTTCCGTGTTGTTTCAAATATCTTAGAATACATGTGTACATACATAAATCCATTTTATATTTTGAAGTTATCATTAATTTTGCCTGCATTTCCCCGCTTTCAACCAAATATTACGCGCTGAAAAGTCTAACTGACATTTTGATTTCCAAAGATCATTAATTAGACTTACGGGTTCGATCATTGCGAAGCGGGACGCAAGTATGTATAATAAAGATATATTCATTTGTACTATGAGCACTGGTATTTGCATTACATAAATACATATGAATGATGCCATATGCTCATGCCAAAAAACACACAGCTGATAATAATGACATTTAAATGACTAATTTTTCGCAGTTTTCCACACAGCCACACCGACAAATGTCACGGTTGACAGCGAATGTCAGGTCTGACACCGACACGGTTGCCGCTGCGCACGCATTCGTACACACACACGAATGTCAGTCGGATGGGTCTTGACATGCCACAGCGGTGTACTGAGTCCGCACGACTCTACATATGAATCAATTAAGTTCACTTACGGGACCAACAGCGCTTAATTCGCGGCGTGTTGAAAAGGGGTTAACACGCGGATATTTAATATTTACATAAAGCATTGCTCTGCTTAATGATTTCTTTCTTTCGTTTAATACACTTTTGGTGGAACGACTGCGTTGTAGGTTTGTATGGGAGCGATGTGCGGCCACTTTGACTGCGTCGCCTCAAGCGCCATCAACATCATTAATCATTTTCGGGGTGTTTTTTAGGCTCATTTTTTGGATTTGTTGTTTGTTTCGCTTTGTGCCTTCCTTATCTTCATGCTGTGTGTTGGCACCTTTTAGCGTCCGAATGGTGTGATTATTTTGACATAATATTTATTAATGAAAAGTGTGAAAATGTTGAAATTAATTGTTGTAAAGTAAACAAAAGATTACGGTTATATTTGCAGAGTGTGTAAAGTATAATACCGACAGCGTTGTTAAGCGCCGACCTCTGTGCCTGCATTGTGCATGAAGTAATCAAAATTCCAGAATTGAGGTTATGTGAGGTTAAGTTGGTAACTGATTTTTCCCGAAGGTCCGTTTAACCAGATAGCAGTAGAGTCTTTTGAGTACTCGTGCAAAGGAGAGTGACTAAGAAGAGAAAGAGTTCTCTAAAGTACTGAAAAAGTGCAACCGGTAGAGTCACGTAAATTATGAAGTACTCTTTTGTTTCATCAGAGCGTTGATAGACTTACGATTTTGAACTCCATTTCATCCTAGAACCACCAACTCTCTATTTAAGATAAAACTAAATTTTATCTCTAGCATCAAATTACTTTAGGACTAGACTGATTTGGGTGTCGAACCACAGCGGTATTGTAGGAAGCTGTAAGACTGATGAGCTTGCTAAGACAGACACTTCGGTCTCAATAACAGCATAATGGAAACGTGTAAGAGCTCCGTTGGCTTCTTGTGGTCTACTAGTGGACCGTTGAGCCTCAGACCACCTCAACAAGACTTGGTCAACAACCAGCAGCTCTGCAGTCACAAGGTCCTTCTGCCTCGGGGTAAATCGGAAGAGGTCTATATATTTTTGCTGAGAGATAATTCCTTTATCAGACCTTGGATCATCTCATAGCACAATTTAAGTTTTTTGGACCGACCTTAGAATTTTTCCATATATGAAGTAGATTCCGAGTGTCTAATAAGATTTTTGAGAAGTTTGTTTAATAACAACAATATAAATCGAGATTAGATTTACTAGATTTTGATTAAGCCGACTTTCCTTTCCACCAATCCCGAACTTATACTGTTTTCTCTGATTGTATTCCGTTTTTTAAGTCTAAATAGGCAGAACTAAATATATAATAATTTATACTGATATTTCTGGTTATATTTCCATAACTCGGAACGAGGGCTTAGAAAAATGAAAAACCACAGAGAGCCTGTCGAAACCAGGGTGAGCCACTGAGAATCAGGGAGGTTCAGTGGAAGCCAATGAAAGCCACTCAGAATCAAGAAGAGCCAATGAGAGCCAGAGAGTACCAGTGAGAGCCACGAAGACCCAACGAGAAGACAGAAAAGCCCCTGAGTATCAGGAAGATACACTGAGAACCAGAGAGATACAATGAGAACCAAATAAAACAACTGAGTAGTAGTCGAAGCTAGTTAGAACCAGAGAGAACCACTGAGAGCTTGGGAGGCTCAGTGACAACCAGAGACCGCCACTGAGAATCAGGAAGAACCAATAAGTGCCTTAGAGTACCACTGAGAGGCAGTCAGGCCTAACGACAACTCGGAAGAGCCCCTGTGAATTTAGAAGAATCACTGAAAGCCAGAGAGATCCATGGAGAACCAAATATAACCATTGAATACTAGAGAGTTACACTGAGAACCAAAGAGATCCAATGAGAACCATAAAGAGCCAGTGAGAACCCAGGGAGGCTCAGTGACAATCAGTGTAAAACGCCGAGAATCATCAAGTGAAAGCCAGAGTGTACCAATGAAAATCAGTCAGAGCCAATGAGAACAAAGGAGAGCCACTGAGAACCACTGAAAACTATAGATAGCCGCCAGAGGCAAAAAGAACGAAAAAACTACTGAGAATTAGGAAACTCAATTGAGAACCAGTGAGTGCCAGAAGGAACTACTGAAAGTAAATTCTTCACTAACCGATTTTCTGCTGAAAACCGTGCAATATGAATTCCTCTATGCCTCCTCAAGGCCTTTGCTGACATTTGCTCACCCGATCTCCTCTCCATCCAATGCCACGAAACCTGACCCACATCATAACTAGTTATGACTTCCAACTAACCAATGTATGTTAACTTGATAAGCGAAACTCTGGGCTTTTCCCACACCTAATAACACAATTCAATGGAATCGAGTGCGATCAATAACGCAAGCGAACAATAAATAAATGGATAGTTTCTAAGTATTTACGGAGTCATATTGCGAATTTCATGCACATACCAATCAAGTCCATTGTCGCCAAGGTTGGTGCCACCAAACCAACTCACACACATCTACACATACACACAGGTCTAGTACAAACGCCGCTGATCTAGACGGACCACAATGAGACCAGCAGACACTGTCAATGGCGCTGTGTTGCTGCCGCAGATGATTGACACTTTTGGCAAATACTACGCATGCGTCCATACGATTCGCCGGCTACTGCGTAAGCATAAAATAGAATTTGCAAAAAAAAGAGAGTCGCGAAAACTGAAAAATAACGCAATAATAACAATTTTGCAGAATAGAAATTTCACATTTCTCATTTTGAGCGACTCGTCGCTGACCAGGCACGTACGAGTACATGGTGTAGCTACAAGTAGAATAGCGGCAACAACAAGTTCACAGTGTTGCACGCGTATTGTTGTTGTTGTATTTATTAAATATTCAGCGCAAGTAAGAGCTGGAAGAGTAATATTCCGCAAATGAATTTGCATTTTATTAATAATGTGCCAAGGCGAAATGTTGGCGACACGCAACACGCATGCGCACTCAGCTCGCAATAAAATACTGCACACAAACCGAGATATGCATATTGTTAATTTGTAAAAAATTAGAAAAATGAAAAGTTGCATATAAATATGTGGCATTTATGCCAATTCACGCCGCAACGTGCCACAAGCGCATGCAATAAGTTGCTGACGCAGTCGCCGTGACTGGATTGGGTGCGTTCGTTTTATCGGTCACTAGGTACGGTAATCATGTCTAAGCGTTAGCATATCAACAACAAGTCATCTAGAAATCCATGCGCACATATGCTAATAATTACTGGCAGACACGCTAACAGCTAGCTGCTTGTGGTGCTTGAGCTTTGAGGCACCATTGTCAATATTGCAACAGTAAACTGTTATAACTTAGTGTGTGGGAATCACAAAAGTCCAGATAACGTCAATATATGTACATAAGTATCCATCATGGATTGATACCATTTTTAACCTTCTCTGAAAGCAACGCGTCCGTTGTGTCTTTGTCGATACCTCCTCCAGTGTATCATATTGTGAGGACCATAGATGCTTAAAGCGTTGTATTTCCTGGTGCCCAGCTCTCGATCTGTCAGCTCTATCTTGTGAGCGTGTGTCGGCACCAAATAGTGACCAATTAGTATTCCGGTCATATTCCTACAGTCTCATCTATCGACTGCCAATAAGAACTTTGTGTACCTACAATCTACTGTTTTGCAATAATTGAAAGCGTTACATAAGCTCTGCTGCAGGAATTGAACTTGCCCAGGACATAGGTTAAGTTATACTGGCCGGCTGTCAGCTATACATAGACCGAATGATCCTTAGTAATGCCAGATGATGATCCAGTTTAATTTGTCATACTGGACGTCAACACTTTTCGCAAACTTTTAAAGCGATTTGATATCCAATTTTAATACTTCAGCTAGGTCTTTGAACAGCGAAGCTCCTAGTAACTAAGCCAAATTTCAGCTAATGCTTTACAGAGTCTTAAAAAGTGTTCCAGCGTCTTTCTAGTGCTTACTTACTCGTACCTGCACTTACTTCCCTGTTTCATCGTTACTTTCCGGTTCGCATGTAATGCCAGTAGGTTGTGACCTTTCATTAGACCAACAACCGTGCTGCAGTTCATTCGATACCATGTGAGTAAAAAATATGTTTTCCTTTGATGCTCTTGCGCATAATCTTCGTGATCCTGTATAGCCTTAAGGTATTCCTTCTCACCTTGATCCGTTTGTCTACCCTTTCGAAAATCGTATTGTGTATTGTTTTTAGGGACTTGCGCATTTCCTGTACTGGTACAGTAGCCACACAGATATCCCTTTCAAAAATTTGTCAGCTATTTCATTGTCCAAAATTCCGTTGTGGCCTGGTACCCAGTAGATATGCAACCGCTTACCAGTAGCCGCTACATATACTACCTCCCTGGTTCTAACGACCTTCGCTTACGCAATACGATGTGAGATTATTGCCTTATTTGCCATCTAACTATCGATGTAAGTAAGTATATATTGATCTTCTTTATGGTGTTTCCTATATTTTTAGCTATCTTAGCCACTTTTCTGACCAAAAAGACTTCCACCTATAATAAAATAAACCGCAGAATTCAAAGATTGCGAATCTCACTTCATTAGCCATTTTTTTCCCTCTTTTTAAACTTATAAGATACACCTGTGATTCGCATTCCTCTGAGCCATCCATATTCTTTTAGTGTGACATGGAACCTTCTCTTCCAAATAAAACATGTGGGTATGTCTTATTTGTTCATTTCTATTGAATGTAATGAAAACAAACGGAGACTTTACTCCAACTTTCTGTTCCTTCTCGCACTGGAAGATTTAGTGTCCTATGCCCTAGAGTGCTGGATGACAGCGGTTAAAATGCATTTAGACCGTTAGTCCGTCAATGAAGTAGGACGTTGCACACGTGATAATCCGCTGTAAGATTTCTGTGTCTGTATCTGCAGATATGCATCAATACAAACACACATGCGGGCTATAAAGCGCATGTTGCAGCGTAATCCTTTCGTTTAACATTTAAAATCCACTTAAATCATAAAACAAGAAAATGCTTTTTACGTCTGTGACGAATTTCACCACTTATTTATATTTTTGTTGAAATATTCTTCCTTCGTATTTTTTTGGATTTGTATCTTTGCTTTTCTGGTTTGCTTTTACCCACTTTGGTGCGAGTATTTCCTTCGCAATTTTTACAATACTAATTTGTTCCAAATCAGCAACTTTCCATAATCGAAAAATACAACAACTCTTTCGCAGGCATAATCCTCATACTCTCATATGAACACTGTGGACATGTGTGTGGACAAGTATGGTTACACGTATATACATCAATATATAGTATATTCCTACTCGTGCCTTTATCAGCATATTAGTGATCTCGACTAATACATGTTCTTGTTTTTGTATTTTTGGTTCGTAAATGTGTCTCCTTCGACTTTGGTCTGCTTTGCGCTGGGCGATGCCCTTTAGAAGAACCACTGAGGAATATAATTTTGGTTGCCTTTGAAATTATACTAAGAACTAAAAGGTAGTATGAACGAAATAGCACTCTCAAGCAAGCCCATTCCATATAATCATTACTTCAACGGGGACCCCAAAGCCAGAATCGGCGATATTGGCACAGATTTCATAGCGCTTGCCAGCCAGCGTTTTCTCAAAACTATTTCAATAACTAAAATGAATCTAACACAAAGGGCTCGGATCCTTTAATTGCTTTCAGCTAGTTACAGAAGCTATCAGGGTATTTATCGAATACTTTGTAGTTCGAAAAACCCTTAAAATTATCTCAAATATTTGAGAGAGTTTAAACCTAATACTAGTAATATAGATAATAGAAAGTAGAATAAACATAATTAATCATTTGAATGACAGCTTTACTTTATAGGGTCCATTCTATTCCGGTCCAATTTTCGTGAAGATATGTTATCAAATAAAAAAAAGTTCATAAACGAACTTGACATTGATCGTGGTCCGATATTCAGGGTATTTTTACATAATTATGTAACTTAACATAACTTAACGTAACATAATTTAATATAACTTTACTTAAAGTAATGTATCTTAACTTAAAACAATTTAACTTCACTTAACGTAACTTAACTTAACGTAACTTAATTTACCATAACAGAGCATAGTTTTCTTATAGGAACATGATTTTGATCATGCTCGATGTTCAAGATATTAGTACATAATTGAATAACTTAAGTTAACGTAACGTAACACAATCTAATCTAATTTAAATTCACTTAACATAACTTAACATAGCTCAACTTAACTTAAAACAACTTAGCTTCACTCAACTTAACTTAGCTTAATTTATCATAATTTAACTTAACTTATCACAGCTTAATTTAATTCATCAAAATATATCCTAACTTAACAAATACATATTTAAAGCTATTATTCAATTGAGCAAATGTGTCATAAAAGACCCATAAACCCATAATCGCTGTCTCGAAACCTATTTAAGACCAATAGTTTCTTGGGAAAAGTTGTTCAGCACGATCGGTTGAACAATTCCCGCATAAGTTATTTTTCCCGGTTTTTAGATCCCTTTCACTTAACTTAACTTAACTTAGTTTCTCATAACATAACTTAATTTGACTTAACTCAACTTAATTTACCATAACATAACGTAACATAACATAACTTAACATAGCTTAACTTAAATTCTTATAGCATAACTTCACATGACTTAACGTAACATAACTTAACTTAATTTCTCTTAAGATAACTTAACTTGACTTAACTTATCATAACTTGAATTAATTTCTCATAACATGACTTACCTTAATTTACCGTAACATAACTTAACTTAGCATAACATAAGTTAACAAATATCTACTTAAGGCTACCAGTCAATTGGGCAAATTTATCATAAAAAGCCCTCAAATACTTAAAATTTGGTTTATTATTATACAGGACTCAATACAGGCACATATTTACATATGTATGTAGACATATGTATATGTGTGTACATACATATATTCTTCATAGTTAATATGTAAACTAAAGATTATATTACGATAGGTGTTGAAGGCCGTAATAACAACAACAACACCTGCATACACAAAATTCAGCAACAACACTAGTGCGAGAATTAACATGAAAAGTACGAATGCTCAAAGCCAAACTCTTTTGCTTTTGTACTACCCTCAGTCTGCGTTTGCACTAGATCAGCGCTAACCCATGTACTTGTATGTATGTATGTAAATGGGCAGCAGATGCCATGGTGACCAAGTCAAAGTCAGAGCTGCTTTGAGTGGCCAACAGCAGCTCCGGCACCGTTAATATTGCAATTCTTGCGCTGCGTTTTGTTGTCATTTAGTCTGATTACTGTTGTTGTTGTGACTTTCGTCATTGTCACTACACATTGAGGCACATTTATGGCCTTATAGAAGCCAACTGAAAAGTCATTAAACATTTATTGTAAAACAAAATATTAACTGCAGTCCAAACCGGGCAACAAAGCACACCACCAACAAACCAATCGAGGGCTGATCGAGACTTCTGTAGAAGACACAAAAACATAAGCTAACAATCTCACGTCTGGCAGTCTGGTTGCTGCACAGTGCTCGCGTCGAACCAACTCTAATGCCTTGCTAAAATAGCGTTTAGTCGTTAAGTTGTTTTACGAGTGTCAGAAGTCACGCCTAGTTATGAGTTATCAAATCTTCATTTAAGCCATTTATGCGTACCTATGCAGACGTCAAGTTTGCCTGGAAATTGCTCAGTCGCACAACGGACAACTAGACAGCAGGCGAGGCGCAGTGCCGCATGCGCCTTACCAACCAAGTCACCAGAGTCATACCGTCATTCCGGCGAATTAGTGGAGTTAGTGTGAGTCAGTCATTTGCGAGAATAATGGTTTATCGCTTTAATGGTTGGGCAAACTGTATGGATGTAGAGTGGAGCTTTCAAGCCAACAACGCCGTTGATGATCACTCGTTGATCACTTGTCGAGGATCACTCACCGATCAGCTGTTCGCTTTGTTGGCATTGCAAGTGATCAAAAAGGGTGTAGTAAAGTTCGAGTGTGGCTAACGAAAAATGCAAGAGACCATTATCACTTCAACACTTTACGATCAGCATTATTATTGTTTTAGTTCATATTGTGCTTGTTCAGATTATTATGGCTTTGCTGCTTCTTCTTCTTCTTTTTAGTTTTCTACTGTAAACTAAGCAGTATGTTGATGGCTTCGTAATTTATGTGTTTTTATGCCATTTATTTTTGTTGTTTTTTATTTGTAATATGTTTTTTTTTTTGTAATATGTGCATGGTCTTCTTCCGGTGTGCAGTTAATCGTTGTAGTTGTTTTAAAAACAGGAAAAGCGCAACGAATTATAATGTGCCATAAATTTTTGCCAACAAATTCCAATGGGTGAGAAATGTAAAATACAGAAATATAGTGGGAAGTATTTTGCATTTTATATTTTTCTTTGTGGGTTTCGTTTATTAAATGCGTGCTTGGTTGAATTATGCTTAATAACTGGGAAGACTAAGTTAGAACGGGTTCTCACCACTCACCTAAAAATACGTCATTGGCGACTGTCATAACTTCTAAGTCGTAAATAATTTCGTCTAACGTGGAACATACTTGGAATATCGGCCTCGAAATCTAACGCATAGTATCTCTTGCCAACAGGACTACTTCGTACTGAGTAGGCAGTTGAGAAGTAGAGTCTTCTCTCGACGAACAAAAACCAAATTCTATAAGTCACTCGTCCTGCTATATCGAGCAGAGGCAACAGCGAATACTCGATGGAACGATGAGCTGTACGAGGTACAGGTATACGACGATATTGATATAGTTCAGCGAATTAAGAGACGGCAGCTGCACTGGCTAGGTCATTTTGTGTGGATGGAAGGAACACTCCCACTTTGAAGGATTTGGATTCAGTACAGACCGATGAAAGCAGAGAAAGAGGAAGATCTTCACTTCTTTGGAGAGATTAGGTGGAGAAGCACCTTACAGTATTTGATATCTCGGATTGGCCTCAAATAACGAAAAAGAAGAAACGACTCGTTTGCTGTTGTTAACTCGGCTATAATCGCATAAGCGGGGTACAGGGCAGTAAAGAAGAAGAAACACAGGGAAAGTAGAAGAATGGACTGGCAAATGAAGAGAACCGTTGACAGCTTCTAAGATATCGCCAATAGCCTTGCCTTTCGGGTTATAGTATATGTACTTGGTAGTATTTGTTTTCCATATATCACAGCAACGGATAAGACAAAAACATTGTATTTTCACTGTTCTACCAATTAAGTTATGTGTTCATGACCCTATGATGAAACTTGAGTAGAAATAATTTTTATTCATGCATACCAACTCCCTCCTCAATATCACGCAGCTCACATTGCTCTCCAAAATTGACTATGGATTGGCAATTTATGGCCAATGCTCCAAAACCAACCTCCTTCGTATTAAGGGACCATATCATGCAGCCATAAGATGCAGCCTCTGAGTTTTTAGAACCACGCGAACTGAAAATCTACTGGCCGAATGCGGCTTTCTCACTATTGAAGACCGAATTCAATATGTACGATGCCGTCAAATCCGAATCATTTACTCGTCAAAAAACTCGGTCATGTATAGAGAGATCAAGTTACTAAAACAGCGAAAACGCAAGATGAAATTTTCATCCTCTCTTTCATGCATACTTAATATAGCATCGGCAAGTGAAATCCAACCGGCTCCACCTCCAACTTGGAATCAGCCTCTATGGCATTTGCAAAATAAGTCCTTCCTCGACGGTCTTACAGTACATAGGAAGCAAAACACCAACGTAGTTACCTATGTATAAGCAATTGTTCTACGAAATTACTGACCGATTCTTGAAGGAAAACTGGATACTTCTTTTCACAGATGGTTCAAAATCAACAGACGGATCCGGTTTTGCAGTCGTCAACGCTAACGGAATCTTATTAGCACAAGGAATCTTGCCAATGGTTGCAACAGTTTTGGACGCAGAAGTGCAGGGCATACTGTCTGCTCTTCTTCTAGTCAGAGCTTCTAAAAACAAATTTATTATATGCACAGACAGCCTCTCGGCGTTTGAAGCCACTAAATCCGCACGGAACTCTGAGGAACCTATTGCCGCCATAGAGGAACTCATCATTCAACTAGAGAAAAGAGTCAAACTGATGTGGGTTCCTGGCCACGCCGGAATCAATGAAAATGAGCGTGCAGATAAATCAGCTATAAAAGCTCCAGTTTTCACTTTCAAGCCATTCTCAACCAAAGCAGTGGCGAAAAGTATTTCTAATACAGCGTACCAACGATGTTCTATCAAATGGGCAAACTATTCCCACACGTATAAGACCTATAATCCAAACAGATCGAGGATCAGGCTCTCCACGACGACTACAACACACATGAACAAATGTTTCATCCGCTTCAGATTAGGGCACACTAGTCTAACTCACGCTCATCTACTGGAAAACGAATCTCAACCAGCCTGTCAATTTTGTCGCAATGCTCCTTTAACCATTTCCCATATCCTCAAATACTCCCCTCTGACACCCGTTAGACTTGTTAAGTACTCCAAGTGAGAAAAATATTAAACTGTTATTTGAATTTTGTAAAACAATACATATTGATAACTTAATTTAAACTGTTATACACCTTAAGCCGATAGCCCTGGCAGCTAGTGCTTAATTAATTATAATTTCAATTGTAATCAATTTAAATAAGTAAATAAATAAATAAAAATTTTTATTAATTTTTCAAACTTGTCTTTTTGAAGTACATAAAGTGCATTCGGTGATTTTTACGTTGAGCGAAATTATTGAAGAAAAAAGTTCCATAAAAGGCATAATTGTTTGTCGCGAGCGTTGACAGGGAAACACGTCCAGGACGGCCATCGTCATCAACTGATGACCAACACGTCAATAAAATAAACGAATGAATTGGTACTTGAGAATCGACAAATAACAGTCAGAGATCTAACAGGCATCTTTACAATATCGGTAGGATTAGTGAAAACCATTTTGAAAGTTTATTTGAACCTAGGAAAAGTGAAAGTACGATTGATTCCATAACCACTTGATTTTTTCGAAAAAACAGCGTAAACGTCTGTAAAAAAACGCTTTCAGATTACCAGAATGCCATGAAACATATTATTACTGTTGGTGAGTCTTGGATCTATGCTTTTGACCCGGAAAAACACGTTTATTCGGCCCAATAACGTGACAAAGGTGAGCCGAAAACAAAAAAAAACGTTAAAGCTGGCCGAAAGTCAAGGTTATGTTGACTCTTTTCTTCGATTATCGAGGTCCTTCCGATCGGCCAAATTTCAGCAATGAATACTATTTGAGTGTTAGACGTCGTTTCCGCGAAGCTATTCGTAAAAATAGACTGGATTTATGGGCCGACAACTCTGGATTTTTACACTACGATAAATAATCGTCGCATACTGCAATGATTCTTTGTAAGTTTTTACCAAATTTTCAACTAATATCATGCCTAAAACACTGTTTTCGCCAGATTTAGCTGCAACCGTTTGGGGAATCAGGGAATCAGGGAAACCGGGGAAACCATTTGGAGTTAATTAAGACTTCAAACGTTAATCGCTACGCGCATTGATCTCCGGAATAGCCTGGAAGTATATTTTAACACAGTTGCGAGGATTGAAAAAATGTTGGTACAAGTATATTGGGGTCAAGGGGGATAACTTTGAGGGAACGACATAGATTTTGAAAAATAAACTAAATAGTTACATGGGTTTACTCGTTTTCATTATTCATTAAATTCTACAACACCTCTAGAACATTATCCTAAATTTTCAAGTTGATCCGAGTAATTGTTTCGAGACTAGGTAGGCTAAGTGTGCCGTCTTTAAACTCGTTTTTCTTGAAACTGCGTTTTTAAAGTCGGTTGGCAAGATATCTCGAGAACCGCTCAACCGATCTGCATGAAAATTTCACATATCATTACATCTCAATTCTTAAAGATTTGAACGATGATTTTTTTTCGATTAAAACTATTTGAGAAAAAAATATCGCGAAATTTTCACCAAGAGGGCACCTTTTTCCGAGGGGTCACCGAAAATGTTGTGGCAAATAAAAATATTTTTTTTCCAAAAATTCATAATCTCTTTGTTAATAATATATGTTTGTACCAATAAAAAAAATCTAATAAAATATTTAATTTTTTATGTGAGAAACAAATATCTGAAAAAGGCTGTTTTTTACCCGAGGAAACCCATTAAGGATTTTAAAATATTGAACAAAGTCTTACTATTTTTATACTCTCGCAACAAAGTTGCTAAGGAGAGTATTATAGTTTTGTTCACATAACGGTGGAAAGTCCTAAAACTAAAAGAGTCAGATATAGGGTTATATATACCAAAGTGATCAGGGTGACGAGTAGAGTTGAAATCCGGATGTCTGTCTGTCCGTCCGTCCGTCCGTGCAAGCTGTAACTTGAGTAAAAATTGAGATATCATGATGAAACTTGGTACACATATTTTTTGGCTCCATAAGAAGGTTAAGTTCGAAGATGGGCAAAATCGGCCCACTGCCACGCCCACAAAATGGCGAAAACCGAAAACCTATAAAGTGTCATAACTAAGCCATAAATAAAGATATTTGGCACAAAGGCTCGCATTAGAGAGGGGCATATTTGGACGTAATTTTTTTGGAAAAGTGGGCGTGGCCCCGCCCCCTACAACATTTTTTGTACATATCTCGGAAACTACTATAGCTATATCAACCAAACTCTATAGAGTCGTTTTCTTCAGGCATTTTCATATACAGTTCAAAAATGGAAAAAATCGGATAATAACCACGCCCACCTCCCATACAAAGGTTATTTTGAAAATCACTAAAAGTGCGTTAACCGACTAACAAAAAACAAAAATGATACAAGGAAGCTGCACCCAGGCTTTTTTTTTAAATTGAAAATGGGCGTGGCGTCGCCCACTTATGGACCAAAAACCATATCTCAGAAACTACTCCACCAATTTCAATGAAATTCGGTATATAATATTCTCTTAACACCCTAATCCATCGGTTCACAACCACGCCTTCTTCCAATATAACGCTATTTTGAATTCCATCTGATGCCTTCTCTGTATAATATATACATTAGGAACCAATGATGACAGCGGAATAAAACTTTACACAAATACGGTATTTGAGCTGAGGAAAAATTCCTTGTGGAAAAATTGTCGTTATCGGACTATAACTTGTCAAGGTCCCTGATATCGAACACGAAGAACTCAGTGCCTATCCTAACCTAACCTAATTTTTCACCGAAAATATCGGTAAATCTCTCAGAATTTAATTCTAATTAATTTTACAGCAAAATAAAAAAATATTTAAATGAAGTATAATGAAATCTCGATTGTCATTTTATTCATCCTTACTTGTTTATTCATAATAGTGTAATATCGAAGATGTTAAACCTTACGATATATTTGTGACTTAGCAGACTGCAACACAAGGATTGCAAAATACCGAAATATAAAAAAAACCCCCTTTTCGAATGGTTTTTATACTTGAAGAAAAGTTGGCTTCTACAGTAAAATCCAAAAATTTTGAATATCGACTTCATATAAGAACCGCAAAATGACTTGTCTTCGTTGCTATTTCTTAATGCGAGCAAAAAACGAGAAAATTCTTCATATTGTTCGTCTGTATTAAGAAAATACCAAAAACCAAAAACAAAAGGAGACATCTTGCTAGCTGCATGCTAGAATATTTTGCGCTGTTGCTGCGCGCTTCTTTAATAAAAACATCAACGCCTATCTATAATTAAAATCGATAACAAAGACTATTGATTTTATAGCTGCTTGGCATGTGCTTGACATCGACACCCCGTTAAGCAGCTATAAGGCGAAAAATACCTGCAACAAATCACCGAAAACACCAGAACAGCAGATCAGCGCTGCAAACGCTATAAAGGAGAATTTTCAATTGTAAGAATTTTTATTTCGCTTTTGATATCTATTTTTTGACTTTATTATAATTGAAAATCCCATGAAGCGGGCAATTACTAAAACATCGCACAAATGGCATGGCGAGCGATTTACGAAAATAATTCAAATGAATTGCCATGTAGTTATATTAAAAGAAGAAAAATGGCTGAAAGCATGAGAGTGTGTTTGTACACATGTGTATGTGTTTATATGTATGTGTGTGTGAAACTATAAAATAAATTCAATTAAGTTGAAAATTCAAATGCAATTTTGTTGCATATAGCCAATGTTGCCACAGCAGCAACCATGTTGTTGTTGTTGTTGCCAGCATTCGTCGTAGCAATATTTTTTTAATGCGCTGATTAAAAAAGGCATTCTTTGGATATTGGCCAAAATATGCAGGCAAAATGCACCAGACACACACACACACAGACAGCCATGTAGAAGCGCTTGCAAGTGCCTGCGAATCGCATGTATGTATGTGTGTGTGGCATGTATCTTCAATCTATAAACGCTTTGCCGTGTCAGTTGTGTCGGCTGTCGGCCCGGCGACGTTTTAATTGTAATGACAGCTCATTGAACGATTGGCCGAGAAGCAGCTTTTATTGCTACTGCCACAACAACTAGCATTCATGTTGTTAGTGTTGTTGTTGTTGTTGTCACTGTCGTCTGTTGTTGTTTTCATTTTTTGCTTGCCGCAATTAAGAGTTTAAAAATATAATTATTGCAAATTTACAAGCGAATATCTTTAATCGTGCAAGCAATACGTAAACGCCCAACAACACAAACAACAACATATACATACACACATACAAATGAAAAGTGGCGAAATTGCTGAACTGATGGGCATATCAGGGTCGCACAGCAGCCATGCCGATGCGCATTGCCTTCGCTGCCGCCTCCTTTGCGTCGCGCTCCCTACGCACCATGCTCTCACATTTATTCCTATGTGTCTGTGTGTGTTTGAGCATCCTTATTGTCGCGTTTGCCACATTTTTTACACTTTGCTGCCGATTGCTGCAACATTATTGCGTTCAGCAGCATGTTACAAGTGTTTATGTTGCCGTTGTTGTTGGTATTGCAGCCTTCTTCCGTGCGCTTTAATGCGGTCGGTCTCCTTAAATACGCGATATCTATAAATTTTTTAGCATAAATCACTTTTAAGTGCGAGTGACAAACGTCAATGCGTTGATTTCAACGTGCTTGTTGTTGCTGTAGCTCAAGTTGTTGTTATTCTGACTGTAGCTGCCATTCTTCAGCAACTAGCTGCGCACAGGAGCAACAGCGCATCCGTTCGCCAGCATCTGTGAGGCGTTCGCTGTCAGTCACTCTGTTGTGCCGTCGGCAATGTGGCAGAGGTCAGCAACAGCAACAACAACAACAGCAATATACTCAGCCAACAGTAGCGGCAACTTCGACAACAGCACGTTAGCGCAAACAGCAACATCAATTCATCGGAATGATAAAAATTTTTCATGTTGATATTTTTAGCGATCGCGCTTCGCGTGAATAAGTGGATTATTGTTTTGCATTTCGCTGAATTTGTAATTTACTACAAGTAATGCAAACATTAGTGCACATTAATTTTTGTAAATACGTTCAACGAGTCACACCCGGATGCATTGAGTCACTTTTCGCCACGGAAGACAAACTTAGAGAGTTTAGTCATCAATGGAATAAAATTCGCCCATGAAGCCTCGAAATTGTGAAACTCAAACCCCTCTAAGGTTTCGGGACGTAAGTCTTTACTTTCTCGCTGTTGTCTATGTATAGGGTGATTTTTTAAGAGCTTGATAACTTTTTTTAAAAAAAAAACGCATAAAATTTGCAAAATCTCATCGGTTCTTTATTTGAAACGTTAGATTGGTTCATGACATTTACTTTTTGAAGATAATTTCATTTAAATGTTGACCGCGGCTGCGTCTTAGGTGGTCCATTCGGAAAGTCCAATTTTGGGCAACTTTTTCGAGCATTTCGGCCGGAATAGCCCGAATTTCTTCGGAAATGTTGTCTTCCAAAGCTGGAATAGTTGCTGGCTTATTTCTGTAGACTTTAGACTTGACGTAGCCCCACAAAAAATAGTCTAAAGGCGTTAAATCGCATGATCTTGGTGGCCAACTTACGGGTCCATTTCTTGAGATGAATTGTTGTCCGAAGTTTTCCCTCAAAATGGCCATAGAATCGCGAGCTGTGTGGCATGTAGCGCCATCTTGTTGAAACCAAATGTCAACCAAGTTCAGTTCTTCCATTTTTGGCAACAAAAAGTTTGTTAGCATCGAACGATAGCGATCGCCATTCACCGTAACGTTGCGTCCAACAGCATCTTTGAAAAAATACGGTCCAATGATTCCACCAGCGTACAAACCACACCAAACAGTGCATTTTTCGGGATGCATGGGCAGTTCTTGAACGGCTTCTGGTTGCTCTTCACCCCAAATGCGGCAATTTTGCTTATTTACGTAGCCATTCAACCAGAAATGAGCCTCATCGCTGAACAAAATTTGTCGATAAACACATTTCGAACCGAACACTGATTTTGGTAATAAAATTCAATGATTTGCAAGCGTTGCTCGTTAGTAAGTCTATTCATGATGAAATGTCAAAGCATACTGAGCATCTTTCTCTTTGACACCATGTCTGAAATCCCACGTGATCTGTCAAATACTAATGCATGAAAATCCTAACCTCAAAAAAATCACCCGTTATTAACACTGTGGCATACCAACGATTGATACATCGGGAACCCATGATGTTTGGCTATCCTGACATTACACACCATATAGTGTGATAAAACTACTAAAAAATCGATCAGCGGCTCTGTAAAGTTTGCTAAGAATCCGAAGAAAGTCGCTGGGAACAGCTGTGAGCCACTAAGAGCCCCTGAGACCAGGTGAGATTCACTGAGAATTGTTTATTAGGGCAATGTGGAAGCTATTGAGACCACGAAAAAACCAGTGCGTTTCAGTTAACCCTACAACCTAACTCTGAAATCAACATATAGCAATCTTCAGTTCCACCCCCTATTCTTGGTTAAATTCCAAAAAAAAAAACAAAATTTGCCAGGAAACCCGACCAAACCGAATAAATTAAATATGAAGAATTTATTTTTCGATGTCAGTCAGATCAATCGTCGATAGAACTCTATTTATTTCTTAGTATCCTCGATGATATGGTGAATTCAATCGCAGTCATAGATCACTCGAACAGAGATTTGAGAAGGTTATCCATAACCAGTTGTTGCTGCTCCGAGAACCACGAAGCTGTGCGGAAACTAATAGCGACAGACCGCATGTGTGAACACAGAAAAATATGTTCTTAATGGAAAGTATTTTGCAAAACAAATAAGCTATTTTCGATGATTCCTTTATCTTTGTTTTTGTTCTCTAATGCCAATATATAAGAGCAACCCTCCTCCCCTATCTTCACTCGATCAGGTAATTATTTAGAACCCTTAAAGTCGAGTGGAGTCGGACAGGGACCAAAACGGTCTCTGAGAGCTGATGAGAGGCAATAACAGCAACCAATGTGTTAATGGAATTACTGAGAAAAACAGAGAGTCAGTCTGATTTCTGAGAATATTCATAAGAATCGCAGAGAGCACCACTGACATCCGGTAGGAACCACTGGGAGCCGATATAGGAGAGACGAGCCACTGAGAAAAAGTGAGAGCCTTTAAGGGCCACATATATGTAGCTACGAAGAGCTGATAGGAAGCGATAAAAACCAAGAAAATGTGTCTTGTTGATTATTGGAAATTGAGAGGCACAATAAGATGCGTGCGAGAACCGTACAGAGAGCCACTGAGTTGCAGAGATAACCACTGAAAGTTGCTAGAATTAGAATTAGAATTATTAAATGAGGTAATGCACCGCGACCTAGGGTCTATTGTGCCCTCTCCTATATCACATGACCTCACAGAGCCCAAGCAGCCTGAATAGTTCCAGGAGTTTGCTGGGCTCTAGCGAGGTTATGTGATCCCTGCTGATATACACTGAATCCAGGGCCTTAAGCCTTTTCCCACAGATTGCTGTGCAATCCTGGATAAGGTGTGCTGGTGTCTCCTGTTCCAGGTCGCAGAACCGGCAGTTGGCACCGGAGACCATGCCCATGTTGGACAGGTGCTTCTTGAGTTTACAGTGGCCGGTGTATATTGCGACGAGGAGACGGAATTTCTCACGAGGTAGGTTAATTAATGCTTTAAACCTGGAGAGGTTATACCCTCCCATGAGCAGCTTAGCGTGGCGCATACCTGCTGCCTGCCGCCAGTGCCGCTCTCTATCCTCTCTTTCCTCAGTGCGGAGCAGCTCCTTAAGAGTGTGGGGTCCTACCGCTATATATGGCTCTGGTCCCAACATCTTGGATGCTGCTGCCGTGCGGGCCAGCTCGTCGGCCTTCTCATTACCTTCTACTCCCTTGTGCCCTGGTACCCAGATTAGATGTACCCGATTGCACAGGGACAGGCGGTTTAGCCTTTCTATACATTCCTCGACTAAAAGCGATGTGGTCTCGTATGATAGAATCGCTGTTAGTGCCGCTTGACTATCACTGAGAATAGCTATGCGCTGGTTGCGATAGTTGCGGCTGAGGTTGACTTCCGCGCACTGACTGATGGCAAAAACTTCAGCCTGGAAGATACTTGGGAAGCTGCCCATAGGTATGGACAGCTTAGTACGCGGTCCCGCAATACCTGCCCCAATACCTTCCGGTGTTTTTGAGCCATCAGTGTACCACTGAATGGTACTGTCTTCCAGTAGCTTCTCCAGAGTGGAATCATTCCACTCCATCTTGCTGCCTAGAGTTACTTTAAATTTCTTTGTGAGATTAATTTTCTTTGTTGTGCCATCTCGTGGGAGGAGGGCCAGCGGTGTGCTTTCCGCTAGGGCGTCCATCTGTTTAGAGGACATGATCTTCCCTCTTCCATAGCCTTCTGCTGACGAAAGTTGCTAAGTATCGCAGATGGCCAGTGAGAACTCTTCAAAGCCAAAGAGAGATTTTGAGAATCAAAAATGTCCTGCAAGAGCACAAACAAAAAAGAACTGAAGCCGCTCGACCTCACCAAGCAAAATTACTTCGCTCTATGAGCTCTTGAAAAGTTCCAAGAAGTTCCTATGTTTTCAGGCCAAATTTTATTCAGCGATGAGTCCCTTTTCTGGTTCATTGGCTATGTAAACAAGCCAAATTGGCGCATTTGAGATAAAGAGCTACCTGAACTGATTCAAAAAACTGCCATTTCATATAGAAAAAACAACGTTTAAGTGTGATTTGTGGGCTGGTGGAATCATTGGTTCATAATTCTTCAAACTGATGTCGGTGAGAACATTCCATGGTAACCGTCAATGGGGACCATTATCGCGCCATGGTAACCGACTATTTGATACCCGAATTTGAAGCTTGTGATCTCGGCGACATTTGATTACCACAAGATGGCGCCACTTCACACACATCGCATCAATAAATGGATTTACTGAGAGAACACTTCGATGAGCAGATAACTTCTCTTTTTGGTCCGGTCAATTGACCACCAAGATCGTGTGATATGTACGAGTATCACACCTTTAGGCCTTTTCCTGTAGAGATATGTAAAGTCTGAGGACTATGTGGAGAATCCTGCTTTGATCCCACGTGTCATTTGTCAGTTACCAGTCGAAATGCTCAAGCGAGTCATCGAAAATTGGACTCAACGAATGGACTATCTGAGGCGTTGCCGCGGCCAATACTTGAAAGAGATAAATTTCAGAAATAAATTCCAAAGAATGTTCTTTCGAGTGATAATAAACATTCGCCATTAAGTTTAAAAATTCTGTGTTTTTTCTTTAAAAAAAAAGTAGAGAACCTGGAAATGGATCACTCATTTTCGTGATACCCTGAACAAGTTATACGAGGGCTGCTATATACATTTCTGGCCTAATAATGAAAATAGGAATATTTATCAACGAAAATGGTTTTATTGTTTTTCAAAATATTCTCCATCAAGACACCTCCAAAACATGGTTTTTGAATGCTTCAACAGCATCTTCTGGCAACGAAAATCGTTGACCACGCATTATTTTCTTGATGTGTGGGAATAAAGAGAAGTCATTGGGTGCCAAGTCAGGGCTTTACGGCGGATGTCTCATCAATTCGACGTTTGGCCGGTCAAAAAGGCGCTGGTTTGAGCCGATGTGTGAGAGCTCGCATTGTCATGGTGCACAATGATTCGTCTTCTCTTGTTCGTTTTTCGAATTTCTCCGAAGACTTCAGGCAAACAAATGGTGGTGTACCACTCAGAATTGACCGTCCTACGTTGCTCAAGTGGAACAGTCGCCACATGACCAGTTTTGCCGAAGAAACAGGCGACCATTTGCGAACACGAACAACTTTCGTTGGATTTGGCTCGTCTTGGAAGACCCACACGGTCGATTGATGTTTTGTTTCACGCTTATACGCATAAATCCATGATTCGTCACCTTTGACGATCTTATAAACGTCTTTTGAAGCACCGCGATCGTATTTTTTCAGCATTTCTTTAAGCACAAAATGAAAAAAATGTTTAAATAAATAAAAAAAAAATATTTCAAAGAATCGGCCCACTCCGGGATTAGCAGGGATAGTTGTCATTTTAATTGAAAGCGAACTTCCAAAAAAAAAAAATTATGATTTTACTTAAAAACCCGATAATCTATATATATAAAAGAAAGTCGTGTTAGTTACATCACTTATAACTCAAGAACGGCAGAACAGATTTGGCTGAAAATTGGTAGGGAGGTAGCTTAGAGCCAGGAGACGGACATAGGATACTTTTTTATCTCTTTATGTCAAAATTTAATACAACTCATAAATACAAAAATTATATTTCAAATCATAAGCATTTGTTCAAAATTCATGATTGAAGTAATCATTTCAATATTTCAAAACAAAAAAAAAAATAAAAAATAAAAACAACCTTACATCTTCGTCTATATAAATATGTTTGTATGTAAAAATGAATCGCCAAAATGTATGTACGCTCATAACTTAAATACGACTGAACGAAATTTGATAATTCTTTTTTTTAACCTTCAAGCGGGCGCGCGTAGTCGAATCGACGACGCTTAGTACATTTACGTTTATGTTACTGTTATTACACATTACATTTTTAATAATTTTAAATACTTTTTTTGACAAAATAGACTGTAAGGACAATGATAATATATCTAAGTACAAATAAATAAATAATTACTGAATAATTAGTGCTTTATTTCTTTTATTCATCTCAAACGTCTTTTCGGTTACGCGCGCCCGCTCCCGTTACAAATGACCGCGCGCCCGCTTGAAGGTTAAATATTCGTTTAGGTTCAGGGATTATTCTAATAATTGGCTGAAAACCCCTATTATCAGTCCTTTTCTTTTTCTCATACTAACGTATTAATTTTTGTTCGTGAGTAACGATTAGAGAACGGCTAAACGAATATTGATGAAATTTTATGTGGTTGTTCGTTGTGGATTAAAGAAGGTTTAGAAATAAAAACATCTTATACTTTTCATGAAAGTCGGCAAATTGGATAATTCCAAAAAGTAACTTTTTTCCAAAAACATGTTTTTTCAATTTCTGTTTTGTTTTTCAATATTTTGATTTGGAAATTATTTGAATAGTTCAGTCTCGATCGCTTGCTTTTTTATTCCGGTTATTCAAGAGAAAAATTATTACTATTATGATTTACGATGCTTTACGACAGGTTGTGAATTGAACAATTGAAAATTATTCAGTGAAAACTTTACGTGTGAAAGATCCAGTATTATATGAAGTGGTGGAAAGCAATATGGTTCATGGACCTTGCGGACACTACAATCCCTTTTCGGTTTATATGTCTAACAATAAATGCACGAAACACTATCCGCTTGCTTTTCTTTCGGAATCGCAAACTGGAAATGATGGATATCCACTCCATCGTCGTAGCTCATCAGACGACCATACAACTTAGAGTAGTGAATATCGAAGTTGACAACATATGGGTCGTACTATATTCTCCACTGTTGTCTAATTCACATTCTAAACTCATATCAATGTTTAGTATTGCAGTTTGGTGTAATCTATAAAATACGTTTGTAAGTACGTCACCAAGGGAAGCAACATTGCGCTTAATGGTCTTAAACGATACGGTCGATACGTGAACTGCAATAAAGCGCTTTGTAGGATTTTTACTTTTGCAATTCATGAACGGTTTCCGATCGTTGTGTGTCTCGCAGTTAATATGGAGATTGGCCAAAGAGTTTATTTCAGCCCAGAGAATACATTACAGCCGGTGGTAACACCGCCAACAACAAAACTAACATTGACGAGTTTTTTTCTCAACTTTCGTCAGTGATTTGCTTACGAGAACATTGCTCTATTTGAAAATACCTTGCATTCATGGAATGCATCGTCGAAGAAATAGTTACGCTGAAAGCAAGACCGAACAGTAGATGGACATTCAGGTGTGTTCTCAACTAATGCATTAGGATGAATTTACACAACCCACCCAAAAAATGATGATTGCTTCTACCTTCGGTTGCTACTGATTAATGTACGCGGCGTATTGCGTACTGTGAATGGTATGGTGTGTGCAATTACAATTGCTGGAACACGATAATCAGTGGAAACAAATGTTGGACGATGCGATAGCTACTTCGAATGCCACTGAAGTTCCCACACTTTTCGCGATAATCATTTCACCATATCAGCCTTTAAATCCGCGTCAATTATAAGATACGAACAAAAATGACATTGTCGAAGACATTTTACATCGTATTCGCTAAAAATTGGAAATGGGTCAATTCCGGTTGATGCTTCCGGTGGTTTGATATGAATTCCATCTGCGGTTTATCAATTCACGAAAGATGAACTCATCACCAATCTTCGGACATTGGCCAAATTATCTTAACTATGATTCCTTAAATGCACGCGCAATATTAACTGCCAAAAAATACAGATGTTCTTGACTTAAACTGGAAGATTCAAAGTCAAATTCCGGAAGACTTGCGCTCATACAAATCGACCGATCGTCTTTCCATTGAAGACGTCGCCGTGAATTATCCAGTGGAGTTTCTAAATTCTTTGGAGAGGCTTGGTATGCCACCGCATCATTTGCGTCTCAAAGTTTGATCTGTCGTTATTATGTTTTGCAATCTGCAAGCGCCGAAACTATGTAATGGAACCCGACTGATTGTGACGCAGCTATCGAATACAAAGGGCTGAATGCTTGATTCAACGAATTTCTTTGAGTTCCAACGATTTGCCATTTCAGTTTCCAGCGAAAATTGCATTTGAGATGACACTCAACAGGACACAAGGATAGTCGCATAGTGTGTGCAATAAGTTTGGAAATTCTATGTTTTTCACACGGCTAGATATACGTGGCGTGCACACGAGTTGGAAAGCCATCTTTTCTGTACACCGGAACAGAAACCAAAAAATTTTGTTTATCAAGCTGCGTTACATTGAAAAAAAAATGAAATGATAAATTCAACTTTCTTTTCATTTCAAAACACATAATTTCACGCAGGACAACGGCTGCGGGGCCAGCTAGTTTTCTATAATTGATCGTGTTAAATTTTTTTCGAGTATTTTTTCGAAAAGTTCATTCAAAAACAAAAATTAAAAAAAAAAAAATGGCCCCTAAAAGTCAATTTCTACAAAAGTTATGGCTATTTGAATATAAAAAAGCCATTTTTTAGCAAAAAATAGCAAAATTCATAACTTTTTTGAAGTTGGACAAAAAATTTTGAAAAAATTCTCAAAAATGTTTTTCAAAGGGTAGAAAAGGATGGATAAGTTTCAGCAAAATCTAAAGGGGTCGGGTTCAAAAGTGGTCGATTTGGTATGGAATACCCCATATGGATGTATATATGTATATAAATGATCCATCATCTGTTCGTATATACGTATGTATATATTTAGTTGTTGTATAGAAAATACTATTTCTAAATATTAACTTGCACTAAAATATTCCTCCTTTATACATACACCCACATTTTATTGTAGAAATATAAATTTCTATGTTTCATTTACACTTAAGAATACACACATATGTTTATAAATGCTCGAATGAAACGCAGACCCCCTTTTCAAGTCACTTCTTTCATTTCAGGTAATTTGCTATTCAAAACGCGAATTACTTGATTATTGTCGACTCAAATGAAATGAAATAAAAGTACAAAAGAGGGGGAGAAAAAATAGTAAAATTAATGCAAAACGAATTAAATAAAAGAAAATATAAATGCCAGCATAGCTGAGAAGTTAGTATGCAATAAATAAAATATATAAAATAAAATTAGAGAAAATGTAACACTACATGTGGGAATACAACAACAACATACACGTACATGAGTTTGTATGTACATAGTATGGTATGTACATATTGAATTTGGCTTAAAAGCCTGGGAGCGAACGTCAAAAGTGTGATGACACGAACGAACAATAAATGCGGCAATAACTACTCTAAATACCTAAATCAGCATAAATTTAGAAATAATAAAATTAAGTTACTGTTACGCGCACACACTGGCATGCTATAAAAATAATAGTTTATACGAAACATACTACATATTTACATGTGTGTGACCGAGTTGGAGTGTGTTCGCACGCACTCATTTGAATTTTATGCAAATATGCTTTTGTACCCACATGCAGGCGCTACAAACAAAATATATAAGCATTTATTTATATATTTATATATGCGCTACTTCATGCAATTACCTCCATTTTAAGTAATTACACACATACAAATATCGAACTGTGGCAGCTTTGATGTATGGCCAGTGCATGCGTGCGACAGTTTTAGGTTGATTTTGTTTTAGAAGTTGAATTTAGGTACCGTTAATTAAAAGTATAGAAATATACAAGTCTTAAAGCTTATAGAAGATCAATTGAAAAGTCCCCGGCCTAACAAGTATAACACATTTTTGGCAAAGTTGTTTTTTTTTATTCAACATAGTTCCTTCCGAGAGTCGTACACTAATTATAGCCAACTTTCCGACACCATTTTTGTAACACGATTTGTCATTTTCTTCAAAACAGACTTCAGTTTCGGTAATTAGTTCTTGACTCGACGAAAATTTCTTCCTAGTCTGCATTCTTTTGAGATCTGTGAACAGAAGTAGTCTCTGAGGACTACCAGATCTGAAGAATATGGTGGATGCGGAAGCAGTTCGCAGCTGAGTTCATGCATTTTGCCATCAGTTGACACAATCGTGCAGCCGACTATTGCGTTTTTCCACGCTTTGGAGCTGGTTCATTGTTCGCAGTCCGCTTGGATGACTGTCCATTCCGCTAGAGAAACGTTCCGGGAGATTAATGATGTTTTGCGGAATGGTACTCTATCACTTCGAATTGCGGACGAATGGTTTCGCCGATTCAGAGCGGGTGAAAACGATACCATGGATACGCCAGCCGGCAAAAGGTCTGTGAGGACGAATACCGATCAAATTATGGAAAACATCGAGTTAGACCGGCATGTGGAATCTCGTGACATCGTCCAGAAGATGGGAGTCAGTCACCAAGCCATTTTAAGCCATTTGCAGAAGCCTTGATACACAAAAAGCTTGATGATTAGGCGCCGCATGATTTGACGCAAAAAACCTTCTGGACCGAATCAACGCATGCGATATGTTGCTGAAATGAAACGAACTCGACCGATTATTGAAGCGGATGGTGACTGGTGACGAAAAGTGGATCACATACAACAATATCAAGTAGAAACGGTCGTGGTCGAGGGCCGGTGAATCGTCCCAAACAGTGGCCAAGCCGGGATTGACAGTCAGTAAGGTTTTGCTGAGTGTTTGGTGGGATTAGAAGGGAATCATCCACTATAAGCTGCTCCCAAAACGGCCAGACACTTCATTCTACCATCTACTGCGAATAACTGGACCGCTTGAATCAGGCGATCGACCAGAAGTGTCTAGAATTGGCCAACAGTAACGGTGTAGTGTTCCACCAGAACAACGCCAGACCACACACTTCGTTGACGACTCGTCAGAAGCCACGGGAGCTCGGATGTAGGGTTTTATTGCATCCACCATATAGCCCGGACATAGCGCCAAGTGATAACCACCTGTTCCTGTCCATGGCGAACGCTCTTGTTGGTGTGAAGTTGAACTCAAAAGAGGCTTGTGAAAAGTGGCTGTCCGTGTTTTTCGCAAATAAAGAGGGAGCTTCTACGAGGGGGGTATTATAAAGTTGCCGTCTAGATGGAAACAGATTACCAAACGAAACGGCGCATATTTGAACTAAATCCGATCACTGTAACACTTTTTATAAAGCATTGAATAAAGAGCAAAAAAGCGGAAGGGAGATATTTTCTAACCTAATATTTGGTCTAGATAACTGATATTGTCAAATCAAATTTTTCAAACCTATTAATAGGTTTTTTAGAAAAAATGATATGGCAAAGTTGTGTATATTGAAAAATCCTACACCTGTTTAAACACCTTTTCACATAACCTAAAATTGTTTGTGAAAAATTGAAATATCCAAGTTTTTGTGTTAAAAAACACTTAATGTTCAATATGGATGAGCCATCAAAATATTAGATTTCTATAGGTTTATTTATGCTTTATGTCTGCTAAAATTTCTACTTTCTGATGGTATAAAAAATAGATAGATTTTTATAGAAATTTAGACATAACTCGATGATTTGCTTAGATTTTCTTAAAGCCTCAAATTAAAAGTTCCAGCAAATTTCAGTGAACCTTTTGGTTATATCGCTCATTTGCTGCATAACTCAAAAAACGTGATTGACTGTTAATGCTGCAGAATTGTTCGTTTTCATATTCATTCATATGAATACCTCTTATATGCTCTTGAGAAGAGAAGGTTTGGAGTCACCGTGTAAGGTTGTAGTAAGTTGAAAACTTTAAACGCGTTTTCTGGCGAATCGATTTTTTTGAGTTATGACGACGTTGCAGCAAATGAGCGATATGTTTACTACGATTCTTTCAGTTTGTTTAGCATTTTATTAATGAAAACATAGAATGACTGCTAAAACAAGCAATGCAACTTACTAAGATACATACTTACTTATGTATTTACTGTCTTTTAAGTTTGTATATATGTATGTATATATGAGTACTTTGCGTCATTCTTCTAACTTTAACTTCATTATGTGCCTGTTTCTCTGTATATGAACTTGCTTTGTGTGGCGCCTGCCACCCTGCAGTCAGCAAATATTTCATTCTTTAGCGTAAAAATTAAGAAATGCAGCGAACTTCAACGGAAGCGGCTCGAAAAGGCTTGGGAATGTCATAACATTGTCAAAATTATTTTGGGCAAAAAATGCCGCTTTTTTTTCTTTTTTGCTGGCGCCAAAATGTTTGTGTAAATTTCAGAGCAGTCGGCAAATTGTGTGAATGGAATAAAATTAGCCAAGAGCAAATAATTGTGAGAAACTGTGAATGAAACTCTACAATATGGCGAATTTGTAGAGACAAACAAATAAAATATTTTCCTCGCATGTTTCTTGGACAAGAAGTTAAGCTTCAAAGATGTGCTGTAGTTCTATAATAAATAGGGATTTACTGTATTTCTATATAAAATATAGGGAACCTCGAAATGAATCACCTTTTATATAGTTTTATAGTTTATTTTGACTTTTACACATATGTATGTAGTATATAAAGAAAAACTATAAAATAACGAATATTATATCAACAAAGATATCAGATTGAAAATGCAATTTGTTAAACTAGTAAAAACCGCCGGTTTGTTTACCTACAATTACAGGTATGTTCAGTCACATAAAGTTACCAACAGCTGACGCTGCTGCATGCAATATGCGGCAAATGTGCTACGGAAATACACACTTTGTATGTGTGCGTGTGCGTTTGCTCGCCACCAGTGTTGATTGTCAATTGATTTTGCGGTCGTTTGAGTGATCATTGTACAACAAAAACAACAACAACAACAGGAACGCATTGCGAAACGCACTTTTTTCTACTATTTAGCTGCAGTTTTTTCTCAGCAATTTGTTGTTTTTGCCATGTTGTTGTTGGTTGCTGTTGACTGACGCAATGGCGCTTTGGTTAGCGCCACGCCCACTTTTTCACACCTTACTTACAATGACAAGCAAAACCAAAAGCAAACTGGTAAACTAACAATAACAACAAGAGATGTAACAAAAACAACAAAAATAAAAACAACACTGGCAATGAGAGCAAATTCGCTGACGCAAATGTTGCGGTGTTGGTTGACTTCAACAACTTTTTTTATTTCCGTTTTGATTATTGTTAGCGATTTTGTTATTTATGTTGTTTTTAGTAATCACGCATGCAGCTCTGTATGTGTGTGTGCGTGCGGTTGTTTCAGCGCAGCTTTTTGTGCCGTTATGGGCGTTTGTTTGTTTGCACAATGTTTACATTTTTGCATTTCCAATAAACAAATTCCCTTTTTTTTGCAATTTTGCCGGAAACCCTTTGTTGTTTTGTTATAAGTGTTATTGTTGTTGCTTGTGTAACACAATTTTATTTTTTTTTTTGCTTTGAATTTGCTTGTTTTCGCAAACGTATTTCGTGTTAGTTTTCCTAACCAAAGTGTTGATTTTGCTACAAAAATTGTATAAATTGACTTTTCTGTGGCTTTTGGGTTTCAATTGAATGCGAACCGAGCAGCTGGAATATTAAAAATATTCAGCTTTCATTTAAAAAATGACTGCCCTTACGTATAACTCTATTTTGCTTTAATGTCGCCAGCATACATCAAAATACCCAAAATTAAGATATAATTTGCATCGCATCACTTCTTAACACGTCACACGATCTCACACCGAAAGATAAAATCGCTCATGAATGAAGATCTCTTATGATTATATTAAGACGATGTCATAATGTACTTATTTATCTTACAAGATATGTCAACACACCACATCATTATTATTTGATCACATCTTCTTTTAATATAGCACCAACGCCATCACATTTTCAATCATATCACTCACCGCTCTCATCAGATCATATATCAGTATAACATTGCCTCGCTTATACATTTTATAACCTAAACGCATCACCTCTTATCACAAAAAAATCACATACCCAAGCCATAAATACAAATAATTTCAAGCAGCCATCATTAAAACCTTATATCATATCGCTTAAAATGTCTCATCATATCATCTCATAAACTAAAGCGAAATTATGACATCACATCGTATCATGTTAAATATAACATCACATCAAATCATGTAACCGAAATATCACATATGATACGAAAATTTCTCATACCATAACATATCACATCACATATGACCATATAACCGATACAAGTAACCTTATAAAATATCACATTGCCGTATTACCTTATCACTTATCGCCTATAATATTACATTACATCTAATCATATACGTCATAAAAGCAAACAATATAAACTCCGAAGTCATATTGGCGTATTTGCTTATGCTCTCATCTCAAATATCTCATCACATCATAAAATCACACACCCGAAAATCAATTCAAATCATGTAATCGCCAAGTCATATTTGATTCTATGCTCATCCTATTATCATATGATCCTAAAAGTCGCGTCACTACTCACCATATCACTTTAATTATCACATCTTTACATACCACTTAAAATATGGGACCACACCACTTAAAAACTCAGCCATATAATCACATAACAGACCATATTCTCTCAACTTGAGTAACATCACAGCAAAATCGCGAAAAATCATGACATATCGCATTATAATTTATCATATTAATCTGCTTACATATGTTAGATTATAAAAGCGCTACAAAAGTAAATCTTTATTACTGTCAAAGTATGTATGGAACTCGATTTCTTTTCCATGGCCACCAATTATACGCTTGCAGAAGTCCAGCGCTGAACTTTCAAAGGTTTTCAAGCATAAATCGGTCGATACTGCTGCAATTTCATGTTCGATATTCGTGCGAAGTTCATCAATCGTAACTGACTCGTTGGCATAGACCATAGACTTGACGTAACCCCACAGGAAATAGTCTAACGACGTCAAATCGCATCAATTGACCATTTCGTGAGATAACACGTTCACCAAATTTGGTTTTCAATAAATCGATTGTGATGTTCGCTGTGTGGCTTTTGGCGCCGTCCTGTTGGAACCAGATTTTATCTAAGTTCTTCTTCCTCTTCTTAATTGGCGTAGACACCGCTTACGCGATTATAGCCGAGTTAACAACCGCGCGCCAGTCGTTTCTTCTTTTCGCTACGTGGCGCCAATTGGATATTCCAGGTCCTTCTCCACTTGGTCCTTCCAACGGAGTGGAGGTCTTCCTCTTCCTCTGCTTCCCCCGGCGGGTACTGCGTCGAATACTTTCAGAGCTGGAGTGTTTTCATCCATCCGGACAACATGACCTAGCCAGCGTAGCCGCTGTGCCGCTGTGTTATCTAAGTTCAGATCATTCAATTCGGAGCAAAAGTATTCGGTTATCATTGAGCGGTAGCGATTTCCACTCACAATAACCTGCCGCTCTTGATTATCACGAAAGAAATACGGCTCAATGACGCCGCCGCATCTTACCGTAATTATTTCGGGATGCACTGGTAACTCATGGAGTACGTGCGGATTGCTACCTGACCAATAACGCATATTTTACATATTGACGAAGTCATTCAGCCCGAAACGATCCTCATCGCTGAAGATGATTTTTCGATGAAAATCCGGACTATTTTCAAGTTGGGGTTCAACCCAATTCAAGCGGCTTCAGTGTATGTTCAGATTATGGATCTGACACGACGATAATGACGGCCATAAATTGGACGTAGCGCTCTTAAAGTTGAGGCCACTGATTTAGAATTTCGGTAGTAAATTTTTATAATTTTGACTTGTAATTTGACACAACTTTTACCGCATCAAATCATATCTTTATGACTCAAAAATTGGTAAAACTTGGAGAAATATCTAACTTTAACATGAAGGATGCTTACATAACCAGGTTGATGCCAGAACCAATCTTAGGCGGAAAATCTTCGAAATAATTTATAAAATTAATGAAGCGAAAGGAATATATTTTGGTATAATGTCAAAACTTAGATAAATTGGCATACTTGGTTTTTGATTTTATAGACCCTTTTAGTAAACAATATAGCCAGTAAAATTGAAAACTTATTCGGAAAAATGTCGCTTGCCTGATTTTTAATATTCCTCTTTTAATTAATTTTAAGAGACCCTTTGTACCATTGGATCGTCTGCTTTGTTAGACCATGGCGTTACGAGAATAAGTAGCACGTTATGTTACGTTGGGTTAAAATTGCTTATGCCTCAACCTTGCGGATAGAGATAACTAAGCCCTTACTAATTTCAAATATCTTCACCCAGATGCCTATCCTTCCACATTTTATCACTGGAACGTTTGCCTCAAGAATATTTCAAAAACATTTTTAGAAGCTTAGTAGGTTTATAAAGAGTATAAATAACTTGAATTCAATTGCTTTGAATTTAAATAGCGCAATTGTAAATAAGAGGCCAAGAAGTATTAAATATAACTCTCCATTGAAAAAATTGAACAAAAAACAAATAAAAATAAAATAATTCTAAAAATAATCACCAGAAATTTTTTTCAAATTCCACCATAATGAGAGTAAGAATTTTGAAGAATTAGTGATTCAAAGATTGTCTCAAAAATGGCGTTTTAGAAGCATTGACCGTAATAGTATGTAAAACAATAAAATTTAAATTCGGTCAACTTTTGATATGCAGACTTCCTGTGGCGCGAGATATAAAGGAGAGTGCGAAACAGCAGTGAAACATATACAAAATTATAAATGTAACTACTCGTAAATAAATAAGTATATATTATGTTATATATATATATGTATGTAAGCCACCATCAGGCTTACTTAATAATTCCGTAGGCATATAGAGCAACACCAACGACTTCCGCTTGTCACTTACAACGGGTTCAGTTAACCGTAAGAAAAATAAAAATATACAGACATAGCTTATAAATTGCTAGGGTTAAAGCTGACCCATGAATTTGTAGTTTTCTACTTTTTAGACAGTCAGTTAGGCGAGTTCCTTCCCCCATACAGATGAACTACTTACCGCCGACAATCGTAACTCATGTTTCCGTGCGATGAATTTTGGCGGTATTTGCTGGCTGAAAAGAAAAAGAAAAAAATTAAATAAAAAAAAAAAACAAAAAATAAAATAAAGAAATAGTGTAAAAAATAAACACAATAAATTAAAAAGGGCAGAGAGTAAGAAGTAGGTGGAAGTAAACTAAGAAAAATATGTTGAACGCTTTGTCCCTCCTGCAGTTTCATTTTGCTACAATTACATTAAACTCTTTAATCAGCATTGTACATTTGTATAAATATATAAATAATTACATACATATATATGTATGTTTGTTTGTGTATATGCTCAATTCGCTGCTCGCTCGCTGGTTGGTTGGCTGCCTTTTATTGGCGGCATTAAATGCCAGTCACGTTTTGCCTTTCCTTACACTTGCATATCCAAAGGCAATTTTGTGTATATTCACATGTATGTATATATTTATACTATGTATACTCAAGCTATGTGTTATATATTGCTCTCATATTTTCAGGTTATATATTTTTATTATATGTATGTATAAAGTAAATAAGAAAATTCAAACTTCTTTTACTTCTACATATAGGGGGTTTCCAATAAAAGCTAATTTTCAAGAAAATTCAAATATTTTTTATTTAATGTTAAATACAGATAAAAAATTTGTTCTGAATAACATCGTTAAAAGGATCTCACCGACTACTTTTGCGGGAATGAAATCGATGAATCTAATTTTCGAATACTTTCTCCACTAAATCAAATCGAGTGTCATAAATAGCACATTTAATATTGGCTTCAAAAGCTTGAAGAGACTCTGGTTTAATGATAAAGGCCAATGACTTCAAATAACCTCACAAGGAGTGGTCTCATCGTGTCAAATGACAACTTCTTGGCGGCCATTCCATGTCACAATTTCTTGAAATAATGGAATCTCCAAACCTTTCTCGCAATAATTCGGTTGTTGCAGATGCTGTGGCAAGTAGCACCTTGTTGTTGGACCAAATATTGTCAAGATTAACTTCCTCCATAAAAAGTTGGTTATCATCGATCTATACTGCTCCAGTATCCAGTTCATTTCGAACCGACGATTCCACCAAATCAAAAACCACAACAAACTATCAATTTAGATGAATGCAATGGTTGTTCATGAACAATTTGTGATTTTCTTGGCAATAGAATCGACACTTTGGTTAATTTTCTGCATCAGTCAGATGAAAGTGAGCCTCATCGGAGAAGATGATAAAAAAAAAATTGTAAGTTGTTCCAAGATAGAATCAGGAAATTCACGACGACCAATGGCTTCAGTTCTGGAGTGAGAACAATTTTTTATAGATTCAAGCCTAAATCCTCTCTCAAATCCGACAGGTTGTGGTTTGAGACAGTCCTAATGCTTGAAAACATATTGGAACCGACAAATTGGGGTCTTCAAAAACATTTGCCTTAACGACAGTATATTTTCATTACTTCAAGCGGTTCTTTGTTTTATTGGCTTTTGAACATTATGTAAAGAAAATTTAGCTCGAAATTTAATAATTCGACGAATAGCGAGCGACCATAAAATGGCACCAATTCATCGAAAGCTTTGACGATATGAGGAAAACTATAGTGCGTATTGAACAAAACCTTCTTATGCCATAAGTGGTACTAGAGAGTACCTGTCTGTATATGGCGTGACATCCAGCCAGTATAACCTAACCTCAGCTTCCATTAACGAGAGAAAAATGTAAAACTCCATATCTTCAGATATATTTTTAGAATAATTTCACATAACGTTCATTAAAGTTACCTCTCCAAAGCATGAATCACTATCAACAAGTAACGATTCGAGAATCCTAAAAAAAGAGTATTTATGTTAATTGTTGATCTCTAGCGAGCAAGGTGCCTTATTTTAGGTTTATGAACTTTTAGAAAGCTTTGAAAGCTCTTAAAGCTGATTGTTTTATGAAAAACTCGAGGGAAGTCATAAACTGCCTACTCGAATTTCGGGACCTTTACAAGGATATGCACCTAAGCTTTATTCGCATAACTTCGAGGTTATGAAATAATCATCCAATAAAACTATAAAGTTACTCTAAGATAAAAGTCTAGACTCTTGTAAATATTATTTAGCATGTTGCCTCATTAATTGAAGAACTTTACTCTCAAAGTCAGTAAGGTATTGTTAACACTGCTTAGAAGTGACAAAGTTCCTTTAGATATCATAAATCTATATTAATTTCAGTCAACATAGAAAACTACACGGGTTTTCTTTCCCTACTAGAACTAGAAGGTGTTTCTTTGTCTATCAATTTATGCTTTGTTTATACGTGGCATACGTAACCTAATTATCCTTCTCACACATATCTGTGTATATTGATATCTCGAGGTTTTCTCTGAGCCTCTGACCATTTTAAAAACAATCATGACAATGCCATACTCATATATCTATATAGAGAGCATTTGAAAGCCCCCGCTCTCATATTATGCGTATGTGCTCTATTTGTTGAACCTGCTAAGTTTGGTACTCGTTCTGTTTGGCTATGATGTGAGTGTATTAAGAGTTGTTGTCGGATTGATTTAACAATAGATCTGGGAAGTATGAAGTTTCGACGATGTTAAACCAGAGAAACGGGAGAATTATGTGAATCCCTTTCAAGGCCATATACATTAATGGCGATTATAGCCATTTAATAACTTTTTTTTCCATACATTCCCACGAAACTGGAGGCTGCCTAATCTCCAAAATTAAGGAGTGGTATATGTGAGTAGCTTGGATGGATAGAAATTAGGTCTGTTTCAATCTCAATTCACTGGCTTTTATAAATATTTCTTTGAAATGGTTCCTTTTATTTATTGTGTTGTTGATGAGACTCTCAGAGAAATGCAGTTAATGTAAACTAGAGTTTCTAATGGCTCGCTGTAGAAGAGTTTAATATAAGGAGAATTGTTTGTGGCTTTGGTTTCAAGCAGACTAATGAGTAACGCTTATGAAGAATGCCAGTATTCGACTGATTTGATTCAGAACTATTCTAGCAGAGGGTCCTAAATAGTAACTTTTGTTTGGAGAAGACTATATCAAGTTTACTTTCGCTGGAGAAAAATATTTTCTTAGTACCTAGCTTTGCTGCTATTGAACCAAAGCTCACCTCCTTCAATGTTTACTTAATATCTATAGACTTCGTGGCTGTCTTCTGCATTTCAACCGCGTGCAACGCATATTTGTATAGTTTATTTTATTCATTTTACAAATTGCCCCACAAAAATAAATATTTAAATGCACATATTTAATTTCACAGCATTTCTCTTCCGTTCGCCATGCTTGGCTTGAAAGCGCATAATTTTCTCATGGTTTTGGCCTTTCGGCGACTTGACATGCCATGCACGACGTGATTACCGAAAGCGAACAACAACAAAAAGAGTAAAGCAAAGCAACTATTAATATGTATCGATATATAGACTTATTTATTTAACAGTTTATTTTTAATGAAAGACATTGATAGAGATTATTTACTGTATACATACATTAGGGTGGGTAAAAAAAAAAAAATTTTTTTTTTTTGAAAAATTGGCTGGCACTCTTAATTGTTACAGGAAGGTCCTTCGACCGAAAGTTTCCAATTACTATTTTTTTCTTATTTATTATGAAATTTGTGAGAAATTTTTTTGTTAAAATAATAAAACTTTAACCGTTACTATTTTTTAAACGGTTTGTTTGAGGAGAAAAAATGTATCACACCATTTTGTAGAGCTTTTAATTTCCTAGTTGTTGGAAGCTAGATAAAAATTTCTCTATCTGATTTAAAAAAAAAATAAAAAACCGTTTGACGAGAACCTCCCATTACAACTAAAAGTTCATACTTGGAATGCCTCTCTAAGAGGTGTCTAACAATCAATTTTGCGAAGCAAAAAAAAATTTTTTTTTATCCACCCTAATGCACATACATAACTAAGTAAGCTTGTTTGTTCACCATTTGCCTTCAATCACGTCTTATAATTATTGCTTTGTAATTGTCTTTGTCATACAATTAAATTTCAGCTATTTTATAGTGAATTTATTATGTGTGAAGGCACAAACAAAAATGCGCCGAACATTTTATTCACACGTTAGCCGAAGAGTTGACTTTTAATGTTTCAAATTTGTTTTAAATATGTCGCTTAACAATTTATTCGTCACTCGCTCAGCGACAGTTTAGACCAATTCGGCTCAATCGGATTCAAAATGCACGCTCGACGCGCGATACGAACGTGCAATATGACCGCTCGTCATTAGCATTATAACATTTGTCCGTCGGGCCGTTCGCCTGTCCAGTCGTCGTTGTCACGATGTCAAAGCATTGGCATATAAATTAAATAATTAGCCGTTAAGAAAAATTACCGCTAGCGCGTGACGAGCGGCCGAAGTGATACGATTGTACGTATCTATATAGATTTATCTATTTGGTCTCTATGTGCTCGCAGCTTTTTTGGTTAGGAATTTTGGTTATTTCAGTTTTTTTGGTCACTTGATCTTGTGAATACTTTACTAGCAAGGCATTACTGCTTAGCTTATGTTTAGCGGTTTGTAATCGTGTGCATCTTTAACGGTTCATTATGGTACTGTTAATGACATTTCATGCGCATTTTTTATTGCTTATTTTATTAGGGTAGTGATATTTAATTTTACACATAACACTCGTCGTATGTGATTTGTAAAATAAACGAAGCTTTCAAGCTCATAAATCGTGGGAATAAGATTTTTGTTTAAGAAATGTGTTGACCTCAATACTTTTATCCTGAGATCTAGCTTTTCTTAGCAATGCAGTTATAGTTGCTTTATAGATCTAATGAGCTTTTAAAGTACTTAAGAGCTCCCTCAAGGTGGTTTCATAGGCCGACTCAGCGAGTTTCTTGGAACTACGAATCTTGTGAGAGGTTATATAATTATTTTAGATCAGTTCAGATCAACTAAACTGCAATAAACTATAATGTCATAGTTGAAAAGGGAATATTGTTTGTTTGGAGACTGAAAGCAAACATATGTAAAAGGTCAATTGAAAAGTCCCCGGATAGCCATTATTTTTTTGAGATCTGGAAATAGTTGCTGGGTGTCAGATCTGGAAAATAAGGTGAATGTGAGGGCAATTTCAAAGCAAATTTATGGTTTTTTGTTCCCGTTTGCACTGTCTTCTGACACGGTGCTTTTCTTTGGTGAAATAGCACTGTTTTTCTGTCGTTTTACGGTGATTTCGTCATTCAAATGGTCCAATAATGATATGTAATAATCGCTCTAATCTATGTAAGACCAATAAAATCAGTGTGTTGGCTTTTTGTAACCCGAATTTCGTGGGCTGAAGTACTAGCCTGTCTCTTGACATCCAGCGAAATTCGCGCGACTATATCGTCAACAAGGCAGCAAAAAGCAGAGAGAACCAAGGGCCTTATAATGTGATAGCAGCGGTGGCAAACCTCACCCAAAGGACGATGGACCCACAGACTGATCTCAGACATTCATTCGAGAATGGACAGAGGACATAGAAACCTGAATTTCCACCTAACCCAAATACTAAGTAGCTGAAATCTACACTCGGCGGTAGTGCAATGGTGGAAACTTTGACGACACATTTTTGTCAGTACTTTGATAAATGGAAAGCTGTCAGCGAAGCGTCAACTCTAATTAAGACACAACTAAGAAACTTACAATGGATTAAAAGTCAATCAGTACAATGTAAGAGACTTAAATGTCGTTTTGTCTCCCATGAAGTAATACCTAATCCGGTGGCTCCGTGGGTGAGACATGAGTAGGGAATAGGTTAGGTGTAGCGGATTAAAGTTCCGTACTCCGGCTTTGGATGCTTTCTCTAACTATAAAAAAAATGACGACTTATCATTTCTATCCGTCTGGGGTCGGCTTTGGAGCGGGTTCATTGTGTGCAGCCAACTCGGATAACTGTCGAGTGGGCTTCAGAGTCAAATAATGGATTGACGATTGTCCCATAGACGCAAAAAACCGGAGTTTCTTATGATTGCACATTTCTAATCTGCTCCGAATCATCAACTCGTCGCTCTTTTTGATCAAAAGTAAGCGCGCGCGGCACTCACTTTGCACAGAGTTTTCTTATAATCAAATATTCATGAATGATATGATGTACACTTTCAGTCGATATTTTTGGAGTGCTATCTTGAGCAACGTCACTTTACGGTCATCCAAAATTATTTTACGATTTTTTCGAAGTTTTCGTCGGTAACAACCTCTTTTGGGCCTCCACTGGATTCATCGCTTACAGTGCTCTTTTCACCACGTCTAAACTTAGCTTACCAATCCTTGATGTTTGATTTGCTTGCGACAGAGTGGAACAGAGTATCGAAGAAGATCCTAATGAGTCAATGAGGACATTGAAGCTGTATCCATCCACTTTATGGACGATTTTGTGGAACTATCTTAATTTTTTACACCAGATTTTTTTTTAATGAGTACGTTCATAAGCAAAACTATCAAAATTGTCGCCTTTGCAGTTGTAATAATTCACACGCCATTGTTGAGACCCCATTACATCCGTAAAATGTCACTATTTTGTGTGATCAGAAAGAATCATTGGTCCATGTGTGTTCATAAATGAGTGTTACAGTCGTCCCCTATTGTCTTTAGAGCCATGATTAAAAACTTCTTCGTACATGAATTGGAGTATGTTGATGTGGATGGATTTACTTCGAACAGAATGGAGCAAAACAACAACAAAACAAAACAATCAAATGATTGAAGGAAACTTTTGGTGAGTACATTGTCTCGCGTTGAGGTCCCGTGGCCTCCAAAACCGCGTGGTACACCATTTTTATTGGGAAAATGGTAAAGAAATATAGTTTTAAATGTTCGAGACCCTGTGTACAACTATTCAGAAAGACTTCAATGATTATAGCATGAACTAAATCTACCCGCGAGAAAAATTTATAAACTTGGTCATTTGAGGGTTAAGTATTATTGTCCGACCTTCATCTCACATATGAAGAGGAACCCTGCATCCATACAAATTACGCGTGAAGTCGTTAATTATTTACTTCCAAGAAAAACTGGACATTCATCTTTCAAAGCAATCAATCCAAACCAAAGTCGTTCTCAATCAAAGTTTGCTTAATTTTTCAACACCCCTCCAAATTCGCGCGCAATTAGCAGCCTTTGAGAACACAGCAAACGCTTCAGCTGCTCGCCACTGCACTAATTTTCACATTATAAAACTGTAATCCGCATAATGCAGCCGCCAATGGCGACACCCCCTACACTTCGGCATTGATGACTTCTCAATCAAGCATTTCGTTGACATCAAGCGACCACTGACCGTTCAATTGTGCTAGTCCGGCCGGCCGTCCATATAAATCCAATGAACTCTGACGCCAATAGCGGAAGCACCATTTCCATCAATAGCGGTACCTATACACCAGCTACAATCATACATCCATTGGGACAACAAACAATAGCCGAAAATCAAGGAGAAATTAAAAAGGGCGCCACGCTCAAATGAAAGTGAAAAAATCGAAAAAAATCCATTCAATTCAACACTTAGCGGCAATTCACGAGCTACCAAAATTGTTTAGTGCTAGCGGACACGCTTGTGTGTGTGTGTGTTTGTGTGCGTGCGTCTGCAAAATGGATCGAGTGCTGTGATCGTAAGCGGATTTTTAACGCCCACAACAATTTGTAATGGTCACAATTGCCAGTTGGCAGCATGCGGTGGTCAAGCGCTACCAATTGGAGGCTTATAACCAATTACAACAACAGCAACACTAAGTCATAGAAAAACTATTTTTGGGTGAAATATCAACTGGGTGCATGTGCGTTAGCCACATGCCAATCGCCACAGCCACTGCGCTGTCCTGCGAAGGGATTAATGCGTGCCACAGCAACAATCGAAGCGTGCCTCCGTATATGTATGTATGCAAGCATGTGTGTGTATGCGTTCATTTGTTGTTCGATTTTTGGTGCTGCGGATTTTCCGTAAAGGTGTTACTCGTACTTTACACCTTTTGTTCTATTGTGTTGGCGTTTTTGACCGGTGTTGTTGTTGTGATAAATGTTGTTGTAAGTTTTGTTTTCGTTGTTATTGTTGTTTTTGTAAAGAATACTCGCTCAGTTTTTGTGTCAATTATTGTTGTTGTTATTGTTGTTGTAATTTTTATTATTGTTGTTTTTGCTAACGATTCTCGCACAGTTGCTGTTTTGTGATAATTGTTGTTGTAAATTTTATTATTGTTGTTGTTTTTTGGTAATTGTTGTTGTAAATTTTATTGTTGTTGTTACTATTACTGTTGTTTTTGTTAACAATTCCCGCTTGGTCTGCTTTTGTCTGTTTTATCGTTGCTAGTAAATTTCTTTTTGTAGCTGTTGTTGTTTTTGCCTTTTTACAATTGTCCTAACAGTCTGTGTCCGTTCTAATTTCGGCTGCCTTATGGCACGCGCACCCCCTCATACGCGTCTATTCTTTCTGATTTCCTCTATTGTTTTGCCGTTTATGGCAGTGATTCTTCCCTTCCATCCAAATCCAATTTTATTGATGTCTCATTTATTTGCCGCTATTGTTCGAGACTTGATAATTATGACTTGATTAAATTGTTAATTTTCTATCGATGAGTTGGATTTCTGTGACGCTGGAAATTTTAGCAGTTGTTGCACTTTTTATTTTTGGAAACATTTTACGAAAATTCAGAAACCAAATGTATCCATGAATCGACATTTGGTCTATGTGATGAACCTGCTTATTCTGTAAAGACTGACTTAACCTAAAATGTGCGCGCGAAGCTCTTTCGAACACTATTTTAATCTGTAAGTTTTAGGTCAACTATAACCAGAAACTTTGGATATACATACCAGAGAAATGGTTAAAATGTAATACTAATGACCTTTAGCTAAAATTACAAAGGTTTCTTGGCAACTTAGCAGAGTTGTTAATAAGGTTAATCTCGTTACTAAGCCATCTTAGAAAACCATAACTTTTCGATGATTAGACTCTCAATAGTAAAGCTTTATATATGAGGTTTGATCCGAGCTGATAATTCCCCGCAGATACATGTTGAGAGACTAACCAGGGAGATCTATCTGGCGAGAAATTACCGCTTTTAAAAACAATGACTTTTGATGTTAGTTGGAACAGTCATCTTTATATGAATTTGATACCTATAAAAGCTAAACAAAGCCTAGAAAGTAGCTGTGGTCGCCAGAAGCTATTGATGCTTTAAAAGTGTTATCACATCAAGGTAGGTAAACGAACCAAGCAAAATCAGATATATTACAGGTTAAAAGCTGGTTAGTCGCTGGTTACATTTTAACAAAACTTTTAACTTTCTCTCAAACCTTTCTCAGTTTTATCAAAGTAATTTCACAGAAACTTAAACTTAGCGTTAAATAAAAGTGAACGACCGAGTACATGGAGATATCTTCTCCACTTTATCACCGATTCTCAAGATCCCGTTATTAGTCCATATGTTAAATCACATTTTTAACGAATTATTAGACTGCTCAGTATTCCTACTATTTACTATTTAACTATGAAACAAAAAATATAGTTCCAGTAATTTTCGAGAAACTTAAACCTAGCGTTTTATAAAGGATAAAATGTAGTATGTATACGGAAAAGATGTGTTGATAAATTTCGATCTTGAGCATGTACTACGTCACGGCACGAGGTTTGAAGCCGATATGGTTAAAATAAAGTTGGTCGATGCAAATCGTTGAATAAAACTCCAAAGATGACTCCAAAGAGGTCTTACGCGACCATGACACATCTAGAAATAATTTCGAAACTCCACATATGGGTTTCTCATGTTCTGAACGAAATTGCTTCGTTGCATTAACAACTGTAATTTGCATATCAAGCGTCAAAGAAGTGATTAATTTTTGATGTTCATTGCTACAGGCTACAAAAGGTGGGTTGTTTACGAGAATATAAAGTTCTGAAAATCGTAGTCTAAAAAGGATGAACCAGCTCAATCCACTTCGGGCGGCGAAAGTCAAAAACACCCTACTACTTTGTATGTTTCGTGGGGTTTCAAAGAGATATTTTGAGTAGTTGTCCAACAAAACCACGATTAATTCTGAAGTGTATTGTGATCAGCTGGGCAAATAGAGTGAGACACTCAACAACCGGAATGTTTAACGTGGGATCCCACCTGCGAAGGTCTAACTCCACGGTACTCAAAAAGTACAACGGATCAAATCAATGCGTTGATCAGCGTCTGAAAATGCAGGCATTTCCAGTACCAATTGGCAGTTTGGAATGGACACACTAACCTCCTTGGTAGGGTTCGAGCCCCACCTAAAATCTTTGCCGTACTTTGTATCAGGCGCCCGGTTGCAATGCAAGTCCACATTCAACTGACAAAATGTCAATTCTACCCGCATTTGGGTATAAACCACAACCACAAACAGAAGAGGCCAGAATTAATCAATAGAAAATATATAGTATTCTACTTGGATAATGTGTGAGCTCATACAAGTTTGATGATTCGCCAAATGCTTTTGCAGCTTGTATTCTCCAAACTTAGCACCTTCGAGCTATTACTGCTTGCGGTTTCTGCGAAAATTGTTATATGAAAGAACTTGCACCCCAAATCAAGATGTCGAAAACGCCTTGGACCAGGCTCTTACATGCAAGGATCAGAAGCTTTATGAGTCTGGAATCAAATTTTTGCCCGAAAGATAGCAAGAAGTATTGGATCAAAATGGAGACATTCATAAAACATTCATAAAATCGTGTTTAATTTGCACTAAAAGAGGTAAGGTAGAGCTAAGTTCGGGTATAAATGAACATTTCATACCTTGGCAACTTGCAAAATCAAAGCTGGAGAAATACTTTAAAACGTTGACTTCACTTTCAAAAAATGTTGCGAAAGGATTCAATATTCATTATTCGACGAAATCATGGTTGGTTACAATCATATTAGGTACTTTATTAAGTTATATTGTAGGATATTTAGTTCCAAACGAGATTTATCTGACGTAAACTTAACCGAAGAGGTAATATTTAAAACTTTTTTGGCATACAGATATACAATACTATTATAAGACAGTATAATAATATAGAGAATTCCCTCTTAATTTCAATTATATATCTCACACATTGACCTATGTTTTGGGCAAAAAGATAGTTATAGGCTGTGAGATCCTCAATTCCAACATATGGTGGCTTGAATAGTTATAGTTCGATTTGAAGAAATTTTAGTCAAAAGTCATAGCTATTTTGCTATTTAGTCATAGCTTTTTAGGATCTATTGATTCGTTTGGTATAAAAATCACTAAAAACCAAAAAAAAACTAAAAAAAAATAAAGAATTTCCGACTTTCTTTCAAATCACCATAGCGAATCTCTGAAATATCGTGGAAGAGGCGTAAAATCTGTAATAATATACAATACAAGTATGGCACGCTTCCGAGCGAAAGGCAATAACAAAGCATGACATTGACAACATAATTTATTTGCATTTACTTATTACACACACACACACGCATGTAAACATATACATTAAATACGCTGATGTTTATAGAATCATATCCAACATCTATATTTATATGAGTTTGTCGCCCTGTGCGCTGATAATTTATTAACTATTACATTTCGCCGCTACCCCACCTCCTCTCACCATTTGCATGCTTGATTTCATTGATATACTATATGCCAGGCATAAATGCTTAGGGGGTTGCTTTGCATATATACAAATTTACACAACAATTTATTATTTCGATGACCCTATTTGCATTAGATTTATCTATTTCCAAGTATCCCAACTGATTACAGCCGATCGCTGACAAATTTAGTCAAAATATCATTGAAGAGGTCAGCAAAGGTTCAGCGGCTATTTCAACACGGCAGTTGACCTTTGTTGTTGGACACAATTTCTCACATTTTCGCAACAATTGTTGGCGATGAGTGTGTGTAATTTTGCATAATTGTCAATTATTAGGTAGGAAGTTGCATGCAAAGGACTTGCATACCGAAGATCAACAAGCCACCCTGGGCCTCAAGCAAATGTACATATGTTTGTACGTGTGTTCATTTGCAAGAGGGAACATCTGCTTTGGGCAATTTTTCAATGCGACAATTAACATATTTTCCTACTCATAAAACCGTCGATATTTTTCAATTCCGAATGTGTGCCCCTCCTTCCCTCTTTATCCGTGTAAGTATCTTACAACACGCTCGTTTTGCATGGAATTTCGCTTCAAATCATTTAAAATTTGTTTGGCATATTTAAATTTATTGCTGTTAATAATGAGATTCTTCAGCGTTTGGGACGCAACATTAACAAATTTCACAATGTCGATAAATTGGAAAATTTTGGATATACACACATAAACTTATACTTGTTCATATAAATATACAAATATGTAGGTATATTTGCTGAGTCAATGATGGCATGAGAAAAATGTAAATGTGCGTAGATTTTTATATTACGAATGTTTTTATAACATGTATGTATATATTGTATGTACATATGTATATATTTTGCGTATATTTACTCGCACTGATTTTGATGCAAATAAAGATATCGCAGTTTCCTTTGGTAATTGGATTAATAAATTTCCTGTTTTATCTACCGGAATAATATATTAAATATTCAATAAGGCTGTGCAGGAAATTGAAATATATTTAAATAAGGATATACTACTGTGGCCAAAAAATAGTAGGACTTTATTCATAATTTTAAAATTCTTAACATATTCTTCAAATTCAATGTCGTTCCTCACAAGATAGTGTTCCTTGTATGCATATGCCAACGTTTTTTCCAATCCTCGAAGTAAATAAAAGGCGCATATCGATTAATGTCATCAATTGATTCCAAACGATTTCCCAGAAGCGGTCGTTTGAATTTGCTGAATAACCAGAAGTCATACGGAAGTAATCAAGCGAACACGGTGGTTGCGGCACGATATTGGTTGAAAATTTTGTGAAAAACTCACGAAGAATCAAATCATTATGCGACGGTGCGTAATCGCGGTGCAAAAACCAGGAATTGTTGGCCCATAATTTCGGCCTACGCGCGAACGAATCATAACACTCAAATAATATTCCTTGTTGGTTATTTGGCCGGTCGGAAGGAATTCGGAGTTCACCACACCTTGCTAATCGAAGAAAACTTTCAACTTAACCTCGATTTTTAATCTTGTTTTAAATCCAAGACTCATCACCCGCAATAGTACATTTCCTGGTAGTCATAAAGCATAGTTGCAAAGATTTTAAACCAATCCTTCTTTCACTTATGTTAGACCCAAATGATCTTTCAAAATGGTTTTCACTGATCCTTTCGATATACCAACTATGCCAGTAAGATCTCTAGCTGTTAATCGTCGACTCTTAACCCTTTCAGCCCCGAAGTTGCTTATAAGCAACTTCTATATATGTTTGACATCGTTTAAAAAGTCCTTTGGGGCTGAAAGGGTTAAGTGCGCATTCTTTTATTTTATTGACTTGTTGACCATCAGTTGATGTAGATAGCCATCCAGGACGTGGTTCTTATTCATCGCGTTCTCGAACCTTTAATAATAATTATCAACGAAGGCCTTTTCCTAAATTCTGAACGTCTCGGCACCAGAAATTTGATTCTGCACACAAAATTTAATGGAAATAATTTTCAAAATAAAAAATTAAATTTTTAGGAAATAATTTTTAAACGCGGTGAAAACTTTGTATTTCATTCATTCATCAGTTCCTCAGCCCGGTGCCGGCCTTCGATATTAGAAAACATTTGATAGGCTCTCCTTAGTACTGTGATTGATCTTCGGTTTTCGAATTGAAATTTATCTCGTTTTTTGAACTGTGGGCATAAGACTCCGGTTTCCCATTGCAATATTATGCTTTCAGTTGCCACGCCTGAACCATATTATTATAGCGAAGGGTAGATTAGTCCACTTGCTCAGCTCAGAGCTATATTCTGTTTAGTCCAGGTGCTTTGTGATTTTTGAAAGGCCTAATGATCTCCTCCAGCTCCTTGAACTCCAGTGCCACTAGTGATGTTTCACCGACTGCCTATTTTACCCTTCTTTTCAGGTTTTCATTTGGACTGGTACCGTTGAGAAGTGGTTCAAAATGTTGTATCTATCTGTTTAAGATTCCTTGTGTCACAATTAGCAGGTTACCGTGTGTGCCCATGGATTATATCACTGGATTTCTTTGGTTCGGTCTTGGTTCAAAAGGATCTTGCGGATGAACCGCTGATATCCTAGCATTTGCCCAGTTTACATTCTACTGATAGCGGAGCTAGGGTATCTGCCCTTGTCATCTTATCAGCTTTACAGTTATCTGAGGTACCACAAAATGACCCGTTACCATTGCATGTTTAGTGAGTTTAAAATAATTGAGTATTCACCTCTCTGAAAGAGGCTGCACACTGGAGCATTAAATTTGCCGCCATCTTAATGGCAGAAACCTGACTTGAGAATACCGCAATAGTCAGAAAGTCTGAAACGGAAATTAATCCAACCAATCATCCGCCCATTGTTTGACCCATTCGCAAAGAAACTCACTGTCCTCTCCTCCCCTCACAAGCTCCTTGCAGGTATGTGGGCAGAGAGAAGTCTGCCTGAGTTAAGTTTGGCGACTCCAATCTTCAAAAATAAAATAAAAATCAATTGAATATGAATTATGAGCAAAAAGTTTATTATCAAAACGGTAACCGATTTGTACCTACATTTTATAGAAAAAAGAGATAGCTGCCTCCGAGATTTGGGATAATTTTGCATTATGGTGTTGTGGTCGGCAAATTCAGTTTCAGCAGAGATGGCTTAACTTCGCCGACATAGAGGTTACGCTGTTGTCATAACACCATAAGCTTTGTTAGAACTAATCGATTACATAAAAATTACAGTCAGGAGAGTGTGGTTTGGTTTTCTTTTTTTCAAAAGCTAAAGGTTTCTCGAATTTGTACATTTTTAACAAGAGGACGATGGTTTTGAACTCGACTAACTCCCCAACCCAGCGATTAAAGCCGATTAGAAATTCTTGTTGTAGTCAAGCCTCTCTCCACATGGTCTTTCCAACGGAGTGAAGGTCTTGCTCTTCCTCTGCTTCCTCGGAGAGTACTGAATCAAATACTCTCAGAGCTCGAGTGCTTTCATTCATTCCGATGACACGACCTGGCCAACTTAGCGACTAACTCTCTTTTGTAGATTTTTAATAAGAACTTGATAAAATATTTTGGGGTCGTGAAATTTGGATGAAAAATTAGAGCCTTTCAGCACTCTTTTGTACAGTTTTTTTGAATTCTTTCACCAAATCTTCATTTTATTATTGTCCTGCATCAATATCGACAAATTACGACGAAAGCACACAACAATCTCTTGAAAATTTCGCCAAATTCGCAAATAATCACGTGATTATCTCTTTCACTTTATATAATTTGTATAAATGTACCATTTGTGTTTATTTAATTTCACAGTCTGCTGGCGAAAGTTCTTGAAATCTCAACAGCAAGAACTAAGAATCTTGTAATGCAACCAGCAAACATTTAACAAAAAAAAAACGACTTACATCGGATGCGGTTGTGTTGGAGGAAGGTGGGTCCAAAAGCGCGCTAGAGCAGACTTGATGGCAAATGCTGCAGAAGAAAGTGCTTTTGGAGCCGCGGGGAATGGCTGCAGCCAGGCCTTTCGCACTTATTGCGAAATATTCATTACGAATGCACAAAGGACTTGCGCTAAGAACACTCCAATGTAACGAATCGTGACTGGCGATTATTTAAATATACGGCGGAGGTAATGGTCAGAGCGGTTGGTTGTGAATAGTTCGAGTATTTGCTAGTTTGAGTCAATGGTAACTTTATGTAAGTATTATCGTTGAGAAATGTAATATACCAAAATTCTTTTGCTTCGACTTAAAGCGTCCATATGAAATATGTTAAGGTTTAAATGTAAGTAGGTTTATGAGTATTAAGTAAGTTTGAGGTTATTAATATATCTTGAGCATATTAATGTTAGGTGAAAGCAGCTGTTTCTAATCGAACCAAACCATATAGTATATAACCAAATTTTAGTCAGCTAAAACACCTTTCCTTTTCTTTTACAGTTTACCTGCCACTGGCAGCCTTAACCATAACCTTTATACTTCAATTTACTTGAATGACTTGCCCTCAAATATTATGCCGCAAATTTTTCGACTTCACTGTGAGTTGTCAGGTATTCCTGCCAACCTAGAAAAAAAAAGCAGAAACACTCACGCTCAAACTCATTTCGGGTCATAAAAATATTATTTATGAGCGTTATGCCGGCGACTGGCCGAGAATGTGGCCATCAAAATTGTTGTGCTCATAAATTAACGCAGTCAATGGGCATAAAGCGGCTCACTGCTGATTCATATTGTCCAACGGCATGTCACAAAAGCAACTCACATTCGCAACAATACCAATGACAATACTGCGGTGATCATCGCTTAGTCCAAGGTTAATTGCTGACGCAACCTTGACGATACAAATTTATGATAGAACTAATAACTGAAAAACCGCTATGAAATATTTTTCCTTTGAACGGCGATTATGGATTTTCATAAATGTCTTTTAACTGTTGTTTGTTACTTTTTGTTTTGTATTTCTTTCTTTTTTTTTGTTTGGCGTACACATTATTGCAAGCGGTGTGTGGGAGCGTGTGTGCTGTGCTCTTTTACCTGTCAGCTGTTGACCGAAAGTGTGTCTGCTTTTGATGGCCGTTCGTAATTAGACACGGTTGAGGAAGAAGTGCAAGTGGTGTACTTGTGAACCTTATGGTATTTATTTTCTTATCGATATTTATTAACTACTTAGATGACATTTTCAAGATAAAAAAAATTAAGAATAATTTGGAAGGCAAATAATCGATGCTCTCCAAATTTATTTGTAGAATAGAGAAAATATCGAGCCTTTAAGCCAGTATAGCCATCAGTATATTCGATACTATACTACTGATGTTGGAGCTAGGGTAACTTCACTTATCAGCTTTACAGTTATCTGCGTTGCCACAAAGTGACTAGAGACCAATGACAATGAGATTCGGTATTTCTTAACCAGCTCTCAATACATGGTTAGTGAGCTCAAAAGAGTTGGATATTCGCTTCTTTAAAGCAGGCTGTACTCCGGAGCTGTAAATTTACCGGGAGACAGGAAACTGAAGTTGATGGAGAGTTGCAGACAATAGACCCTACCAACAACCATCCAATCTTTGATCCATTCGTTAAGAAACTCACTGTTCTCTGTTCCATTCATTTCTATAATCCTAGTTAGTTGGCATTTATTAGGATTAATTATGGGTAGAATTAAATTTTGTGGATCTATGCTAATCCATGTTTCGAATATTAAAGGAGTTATTAAGCCTTTGTTCATTGGCTTTGTGTGGAAATCTGTTATTTCTGCTTTCTCCAGAATGGATAAGGAAGCGAAGCGTGTAGGGTCTGGTTCTGAACGTGGAGAAGAAGATATATTTCCTGTCATCAAACGAACAGTCATCGACTCGGAACTTGGCTCGCACGTCACTGTTGACAATCATAACTGCTGGCTGCACTCGGTATCTCGAATTTGGCGTCAAAAAGCGAAAAAAGGAACTACTGCAGGAGGTTAATGATCAGGCAGCAATCACTTAGTTCTTTGACTGAGCAATGGACATCGCTGCCAACACCGTTTCAACTTAGCAACTGGACCATTTTCTACAGCTGGTCTGAGCGATCTCGACATATGGCATCTAGCTAAGGTAGAGGTAGGTATCCATCATCCTTTCCCGGTAATTTTGCTTTGGTATACGACACTGGGGAAGGGGTGTATGATTAACCCTGTCGTTGATATCATTGCTAATGACGTATTGTAGGCATAATATATCTCTACTCATTGAAATTTCCTGCTAGCAAAATTCAAAATGAAAGAGAACAAAGAAGAAAAGCGAGCTTGTCGGAAGTGGCTGTTACCACCGGCTGGCACAGGGGGTCTACTTGATGCGTCAGAGCGGATGTAGTGCTTTTACCAAACTCGCTTTACAACGCAAATGACCCACAGTCCATGAAGACTTGGACCTCGAAAGCATCGGACCTTGGAAGCATCAATATGACCGCACAGGAAGCTTTGCTTCGCTCTCCCAAAAATTTCAAGGGTGTTGGTTCGCCATTAAAGACTAGATCCAGGATGGAGGGAGATCCAAGCACACATATGCCAACGTTCGAGGGTGCAGGAAGAGGTGTTGAGGCTTTAAGGACTGTGAGAGGAAACCATTGCATTCCGATCATTCCAAAAGCGAAGGTGTTTTTACTTTGCCGGGCGATTCTCTGCGGCTCTTTGAAAAACAAAACTCTGATGTCCCGACCAAGGCTTAGAGCATGTTGAAGGTCACCAACTCCTGCAAGGAAGAGGGCAGACAGAACTACCTCCTCCAAATAAACAAGTAATCCAGAAAAAACAACGGTTCGGTGTGGTTTGTGGGCCGGTGGAATCATCGGTCAGTGATCTCGGCGACATTTGGTTTGAAGAAGTCAGCGTCACTTCCTACACATTACATGAATCAATGGATTTATTGAGAGAACACTTCGGTGAGCAGATAATTTCACGTTTTTGGCCAGTCGATTGATCACCAAGATCATGTGATCCTTTATACTTTTTTGTGTACGAATATGTAAAGTCTAGAGTCTATGCGGATAATCCCGCTTTGATTCCGGCCTTGGAGCAAAACATATTGCGTGTGATTCGCCAGTTGTCAGTCGAAATGCTTTTACGAGTCATCGAAAATTCGATTCAACGGATGAACCATCTGAGACATAGTCGCGACCAACATTTTATAGAAATAATCTTCAAGAAATAAACGCCAAATAATGTTCTTTCGAATGATAATTCTACATTAAATTTAAAGTTTCCGTGTTTGTTCTTTAAAAAAGTAGGGAATTTCGAAATGGATCATGCTTTATATGAAGGAGTTGTGTCATCATAATTTACTGCCCTTGTAGTCTAGGTCTTTTATATACTTAAATAAATTTATTATAGCAAAAATTTTTAAAAATCAATACTTTTTTGTGATCCTAAACCTTTATGATTTATATTTCCACATAAATTTTCTATTATAATACAGCAGCCGAAAATGTCCATTAATTTATTGAATTTTCAATCCAAAAATGTATTATTTTAAATACCAATTAATTTATAACACTTTCAAACTCAATACAGTAGAATCCCGATTATCCGGATCAAATAAAACCAGGGGTGTTCCGTATAATCGAAAATCCGGATAATCGATTTCAAAGCAAATCAAACAATATTTAAATTACATATAATAAAGTTTTATTATGTAATAAGTTTTACAAGTGTAGTTTAGATAATATGTACGATATATAAAAACCGAGCTATAACGATACATAATGTATTCATAATGCCTATGTAATTTAAAATTTTGGTTGGAAATAACTTGTTATTGGTCTTTGACGTAAAGAATCACATCGTTTCATTCCGGCCAAGTCCCTGATGCGTTTCAGTTGTAACGACTGTATGGGATCCGATTAGAGCCGAGACGAATGAGTCCGGATAATCGGATATTCGGATAATCAATGTTCGGATAATCGGGATTCTACTGTACGTCATATACACAAATTCATTTACGCTTTACGCACACACTCCAACACATCAGCACACAGCGAGTCCATTAACTAATCACGCAATTTATCATCGCGCGCTAATAAGCCCCAAGTTACCACTCCATGGCAGCAGCAATTTCGGTGTTTAAATATTTTTGGCTTACGAATGCCACACTTTTTGATTTATCAACACTTTTTAAATGCTTAACAATATAATAATTCATACAAAATGGGCTTGAGCAGCAACAACAAAATGCAGAATTGCAGCGAGAGACGATTGACTTGGCAACAAACGAATGCACTCAAAATACCAAAAAGTAAATTGCTTGTAAAATGGGCTATAACAAATGTTAGAAATTTCTAAAATGTTTTTAAAATTGGAAAAATTAAAAAGAAAAATACAAAAAAATAAAACAAAAAATGCACAAACACAATGCAACAAACACATCAAAATTATAGAAAGAGTTATTGATGAGTCTATGGTGTATATGGCCACCCTTTTTAACCCCACCCACTTTCAGCGTGTTGAAAACACATGAAAAATACAATATATCTATAAGCATACATACCCATATGTACATTCATACTTTCATACTATATGCACACATAGCCACTCTCACCTACAACAAATCGACTCAACATCAGCGATTTTCATTTATGCTCCCACTCGCGTACATGCAACAAGCAGCAACACATGTTCCATTGGGGCCTATTAAAAATTGTTTATGAAAATAAACATTTACAAAACGATTAATCATAGCGCTGTTAAATTGACGGCACACACACACACCTCCTACAAAGCGCTTCCTCATCTTCAAGCATTTTATTAGCCTGACTTTCTTCTCCTTACCATATACATATATACATACATATATTGCTGTTGTTGTTGTTGTTTTAATGATCGCACCTTTTGCCGCTCGGCTGTCAACGACAAACATGCACTCGTCATGTTTTTGTTGGCGTTGCTCTTGCTGATGCCACTCATCGATAGCTACATATGATCTGTCGTTGTCGGTGTCTTGCCATGAGTTTTCTTCAAAACAAAAAAATTCCATGTTTCTTTCGAAGTTTTCCTCACCGATGGGGTTAAATAGTGTTAATTGCATGATTGAGTTGAACTAATTAGTTATCTTGGCGGTGTTCGCCGTTTAAATGTGAAAAATTAGAAAAGCTCTTCAACTGGTTGGTGTTAAGCTGGCGGTGTTTAGCATATAAAAATAGCTGAGCAGGCTATTATAATTAACAAGGAAGAGCAGAAGAAGGAGAGAATATAAATTCTGTAATAAAGTTTGTATTAATGTGTGGATTTTTTGAGTGGATCACTCTATTATAGACTCCAAAAATGATCATGTCATAATAGAGAATCCAGGTAAAGCAGCTCTTTGATAGAATTATGAGACGAAATTTGTGTAAAGATTGTCGAAATATACTTGTGTAGTACTTGTATTATAGAAAAAATTAAATAAGTCACTTTTAATGAACTTTGCTATTACAAAGGAGTTCTACGATCAACTCAGCTTACGATCGCTGATCCTTATTCTCTCTCTTCTGCCGCCGGTGAAATATGAATCAAAAACGTTTTAGTACATATTGATATAAAAAAGCGGAGAGCTAAGGGCCCATGCTTGTCCCTGAAAAGTATTCATAAAACTATAGTCTGTTCCACCTGTCAAAGGTTCCACAGATTCCTAAGCATAAAGTTAAAAATAGAGGACATACAAGATAAATTTTGTATACCGAGATAAATTTTGAAAAGCGTGGTAATAGTACGGAAACAGTTATGATAAAAGGAAACAGATCAATGTTTGGTTCGATTATCTGTTAGGGTTTTTAAAATGACTCATAAGACTATTACATTCTCAATCAAAAGCAAACCCTCGATGATTTTCTATCAATCTATATCCTCGTCCGACCGACGAACCATAAATTTGTTAAGATTGAAATATAAATTCTAGCCACTTTGGTGGAATCGCTGAAAGTATGTCTACCGAGATATTTCAAGCTCAGTTTTGCAAAAGCTGAAGAATGGAAAGAAAATGACAAAATACTTTTTCCTCGCATTCCTCCACACAGCTTTGGCAAAAAGCATTCGACGCCGTGGACCGTGTCCAAACAAAACATATACAATTGTGGCCAAATTTTCCTAAGAGTAGTTAGTTGAAAGGTTCTCGCAGCCGTCAGAGTACGAGTACTAGTTGTTGACTCGTGCTTGGCGAGCTTACGGGAAAGGTTCATCGCTGAAGCACAAGAAAACAACAAAGTACTACTTAGTACGCTTCTAATCTAATGGAATTTGACGGTTTTGCAGTCTTTGTCCGTGTAAAAATTTGGATCCTTAAACGACTGTCGGCGGAACGGGCACGACGGGAATGATTCACTTTGATATATTTGGATGATAATGCCAATTCTTCGATTGAAACTTTGAAAAAGTTCTAAACTATTTAAGAGTAGATATTGTAAGTACAGCGAATTTCCTACGTAATTTCATCGACAGAACTTAATGGTCATAGCACTTGTACCGATGAACTTGCTAGGTAGCGTACTTTCAGGCCAATTTCATTTGATTGGTGGAGTCATGTGTAGAAGTTCACGCAAGTGAGGAAAGTTCTCTGATCGCCATTCACTTGGGAGTGGCCAGAAACGATTCTTTTACATATGACTCAAGCAGCTCACGACTTCCGGTCTTTGACCAAGTATCCTCTGGGTAGCCTAAGAACATCCGTTTGAAGGCGAGCTAAAGTGAGAAGGCGAAACATCCCCTGCATAGGGTTGTGCGCTGGGTTTGGGACCCGCCACGTAAAAAACACCCCCAATGAAAAACCACCAACAGCCTCGGATGAGAGACCCCCCTTTTGATGACGACCATGGCAAACGAAATGCTCATAATTCCCGTCCTGCTATATGGTGCAGAGGCTTGGACGATGACAACAACCGATGAGTCGACGTTGCGAGTTTTCGAGAGAAAATTCTGCGAAAGATGTATGGTCCCTTGGGCGTTGGCCACGGCGAATATCACATGACGATGAGCTGTATGAGATATATATACGACATTGACATAGTTCAGCGAATTAAAAGACAGCGGCTACGCTGGCTAAATCATGTTGTCCTGATGGACGAAAACACTCCAGCTCTGAAAGTATTCGACGCAGTACTCGCCAGGGGAAGCAGAGGAAGAGGAAGACCTCCACTCCGGTGGAAGGACCAAGTGGAGAAGGACCTGGCCTCGCTTGTAATATCCAATTGGCGCCACGTAGCGAAGAGAAGAAACGACTGGCGCGCTGTTGTTGACTCGGCTATAATCGCGTAAGCGGTGTCTAAGCCAGTAAAGAAGAAGAAGAAGAAGGAAGCGAGTCTGTTGTCCGTTGTTCTCTAGCACTGGGCATATGGACCTCCAGTAGGGCCGGCAGGCTCTGGTCGGCAACTAGAAATTTGCGAGATTCTTCTGCTCTAAAGTGAACCGAAAGCGGTCCTCCTAACCGTTATTGTGTAGGTGTTCCTATGACTTGTATTTTGGATATTTTCTCAGAATACACTTAGGACTTTGATTTTGATCTTTTTTCAAATCTTGTTGAAAATATTTGAAGGTTATATATTCTTTACAAAAATAAGCCTTTTTCTTCGGTACGTTCCTAACCTTCTTACTTCAAAGGTCGTTTTAAGCAATATCTGTTTACTTCTTTTTCTCTTCAGCCGATAATAGAACGGTTCTCCAAGAGTCTATCCCGAAATAGACTCAAACTTGTAAAATTCCTAATATTAAACTCAGAGAACGTCGTATAGACAATACTTGCAAATATCTTTTGTAGAATAATGATGTAATTGAATTCTCAGTGGTTTTTCCACTAAACTGATCCAGAGATGGTGGTATTACATAATATTAAATCAGTTTACTTCACAATATTCAAACTCTAAACTATTTTTACTCCAACAGCAAATCATAACCATAAGTCAACTCCAGAGCTAATCCCACTCACATACGGATTATCAGCCAACAAACATATTTATATGTCTCCTTCCACCTTCGCACCTTCGCTCAAAAAAGTTGTATGTTCAAATTAAATGCTGTAATTTGTCAAACTCGCTTATTAATAAACTAAACGCTGAAGAAATTAATGATTGACAACAACAATGTAAATGACAATTGCATTTGCTTGTCCGCCGATTGTTGGCAGCGCTGGTTAACGCATTTAACCCGAGAAGAGTACAAATGACAGAGATCATCACGCGTCGAAGCGTGTAAATGTCAAGGAAAAGAAATGTAACAAAAGATCAAGCATCTAAATAGGCTCTTATAGACAGATATTTATATGTAATATGTGCTTGTATGTGATAGAAAACTGATGACAACAAACTGTTGAGCAGCAAAGGCATGAGTGTTCATAATTTCTAAGAAAATCCCACACAAACGGCGGACGGATGAAGACGAAGTGTGTGAGAAGATGCAAGCAGATTGAGAAACCCTGTTGGGAAATTTGAATAAACCTAAGGAGTCTTCTTTTGCAGTTATAAGTTATAATACTCCAAAATTTAACAACAAGGAGTTAGCCTGAAAAATCATGTTTCGAAAAAATGTTATCACAACTTTGGAACTGAACACGCAACTCTAATTCGAGTGAATCTCAGTGTAAAATAAAGAATTTCTTATATAGGAATATCGGAGATAGACTTAGTATTTGACATACCCAGTCTTTTCTTAGGAGTTGTTTTTGTTACGGAAGAAAAAAATGTCCAAATACATTCGAGGAACCTTAGCCGATGTTGTGATCGATCTATGGAACCGAGACTTGAAGTCAAACCAGCACCCATTGCGTACGAAAAGATCGAGTTGCCGCGAGAACTGAGAGTAACCGGTGCGCAGCTTCATTCTGGATACTATAGCACAGGCTACTGATTACTTATTCAGAATAGACCCCGACATATCTAATATAAGTCCTGTGTGCAATGAGCATCCGCATGATACTGGCACCTCTTTGCATGCCCCAGTAACCACACTTATCTGACACCCCTCTAACTTTGGTCCGACCTCGTCGAAACAGCACTCTTCTTCGGCCTATATACACATGTTAGTTCTAGAAGTGCAGTAGTTGACTTAATAATCCTTTTAGTAAAATATACTGCAATGCTCACACACCTGTGAGGGATTTTTAAGCGTGGCGAAGTCGTGGACGAACAGGTACACTGAACTTGTTCAGGGATGGATCGCTATTAAGAGGGAGGGTACGAGATGGACTCTTTCTCCGCCTGCTCTCGTTTCCAGAACATTGTAGCGTCTTTCAAGCGGAAGTGGCTGCCATCAAAGTAGCGCTAGATATATGTACATATATACTATTCTAAAAAACAAAAGCCTTCAAAGAGGTATACATTCGCTCTGATAGTTGAGCAGCTACACTAGACTTGAGCTCGCTGACTGCGGGTTCAATAGTAGTCAAGCCTCATTAGCAGTAACTTCAAATTTTTTCCGTATAAGACTTGTATGGATACCCGGAAACCTGCGAAGGCGATGAGCTTGCTATGGATGGAACCTTTAGCCCAAATTAAATCGATTGGAGGCGAGTCGGCTGTCCGTTGTCTTCTATATCTGGACTATGTGCCTCCAGTGAGGTTGACAGGCTTTAGTCGACAAGCAGAAATTGTGAGATCCTTCTGCCCCAAAGTGAACCGAAAGTGGTCCTACGAACTACAGCACTTTGCAAAGTGAATCTCGCCGTTATTGTAAGTGTTTTGGACTGGATACTTTTCATTAGGAACACACACGGCAGCAAAGTGGTTGGGATCGATATTAATCCCCTTAATAAATTTATGGTTAGCTCAAAACGGAAACACAAAGGAAAAATATCAATGCAAGTGAGATCCATCGACTTTGGATCAACTCCACGACCTAGTCTAACCTCCAAATGCAATAGTCTCAGAGGATATCTTTCCATGTGGAATCATCTAATGCAAAACATTCTCTACAGGGTTGACAGAATCGGCACTGAAACCTGAAAGTATAACCTAAACTTTACTACAAATTCAAATATATGTAATATTACAAATCGAACGATACACCGTTAATGGATAAATATTTCTACTGAAGCAGAACGCGGAACATCAGCGACAGTAATGGATCAGTTGAAGCGACCGTACAAGACGAACGTGCTACAAGCGATGACAACTGCACGCGAGTACAAAAAGATTATAATTTTCTCTATAAAGAACGGCAAAAATGCATATCTTTGAAGTACTTTAAAATACATAAAAATATGTGTGCCCCAATAAAGATTTGTGGCACGTGTGTTTTTCCAGTAAATACATAAAAATTTATGTTTTTTAATATTTACGCACAGCAGAGTCAATTTCATAAAGCATTTAGTGGTTTTTGGGCATAAAAAATGTTTTCAACAGGTGACAAAACAGTTTGCTCACCCCTCCGTTCAATAGCTCGTCGACACTTCAGCCATGCAACCGTCAACGCACATAAATGCACGGAGTTGATTTTCGATTCTTTCAAGAATCAATAACTTACCGGATGCATGTTGCATGTAGATATATAGTATGTGGTGTAGTTGTTGTAGATTCACAGCCAGCATGCACCCAACTATAATTGTATATGTGTGCTTTGTTGGTGTTGTGAGGGCGACTCGCTCATTAATAAATTGGGACGGATTATGAGGTTGTGGCGAGTTCATTGAATTTTTTGTTAAACACCGTGTAGCTACAATGAAGCGTTGACATCTGTCTACTTAAGTATAAAGTTATGACTTTTTATAATTCCTCTCGAGTCGAAAATATGCCCTTGTGGATTACTAAGTTGCAGTTGTTTGGCCCACAGCTAATTTTTTATGATCCTTACTATATTTCTATGGATTTTTGTGGTATTTTTGGTGAAATTATATTTTTAGTTTTCAGTTTTTTTTTTTAGTTCGAGGAAAGGAGAAAATCATAAAAGTAAAGAACACTGCAGACTTTAGATATTTAACAGTCATTTAAATATTGAATGACTACACTAAAAAAATAGTAAAATGAGAGAAGAAATAATTTCTACTAAAGCGAAATAAAAAAATATCGACATGTTCCCTTCCAAATAGGAAAAACCCGATCTCTATTGTTAGTTGGCTTAACAACCGCTGGTATGCAATCTTGTGTCCTCGCCGCGAACCCTAGAAAGGTGAGCAACCCTTGTGTAAGATGCGGTAGTCATCCATGTGGAGCCTGGCCTCCAGACTCAAAGAGAAGAAGCTTCAAAGGAGTCACTGCGACATATTCAGTTTAAGGGATCGCTGAAGTCCAATTGCAGTGCCTGTTCAACAGAGATGTGGTTCGAGCGAGCGTCGGTCTTAAATCAAGTGACTCGCTGTGAAGAAAACTCTTAACTACTCGCCTGATGGCGTTGTAACGTAGAAACCACTCCCAATGAAAAGAGACTACAGCAGAGCGGGATGAAAAACCACTTTGGATGACGATCACAGCAAACGTAATAAGGACTATGGGCAAGCACCTGGAATGTCCGATACCTAAATTCGGAAGGTGCCGCTGCGTTGAGTTCACCATCGTCTAAGAAATTCGATGGACGGGATAAGACCAAAAACAAGTAGGTCCTTGTGAAATTTACTACAGTCGCATTATAACGGAGCGCAATTTCAGTGTTTGATTTGTGGCAGAAGAGAGACTAAGTAGTCGAGTCCTCGCATTCACTCCGGGAGATGAGTGTCTAATCAAAACTAAATTTTTCAATCTAATACTGATTTACGCCCACATCTCCACAGAATCGAAGGAGGTTATGACCACTGATGCCTTTTATGTGCGGGTGGAACGCGGGCCACGAAGTCAAAATTGTGCTTGACAACTTTAACGCCGCTGTGGCGAAGGAAGGCATCTATAGTACAACAGCTGAAAAATTCAGCCTCCATGGCGAAGCATCTCCAAATGGGTTGAGGCTGATCGAATTCGTGGGGGTTCGAAGGATGGTTGTATGTACAATACGTTCCAGCACAAGAAATTTCATCAACCTACTTGGTTGTATGCGGACTGAGCAACTATCTCGGAGCAGCCACAAACATTTTCGTCTAGTTAAGCACTTTCCTTTTTTATCGAATATCACCCTTCTCTGGGTACCTGGCCTAAACAAAATTGTTGAAAACTGTAAGGCCGATAAGCTTAGTAAGCATGCAGGGAGAAATATGAGATGGACACTATCCAGCTTTCGCTATACTAAGGTTGAAGCATCTTGGTTGTCATACTTTCTACGAACCCAGCGAAAGAACTAGAATTTGTGTCAGGATCTAGGCTCTATGTAGATGTAGATGCGAAGGTGTTTTTGATCCGTATATAGGAGTTCTAGGCAAGCGTCTCTAGCAGTCCAAATGAGATTATTTCTGTCCACATGAAAATCAGTCTATTTGCCTAACTTAATCTAACCTAAACTACCGAAGATTAAACATAGATCTTAAACTAAAGAAAATGTTTGAATAAATTTTTGAGAAAAAGATTGGCACCCACAGAAACCATATTCTTTCAAACATCAAAGGTGAAAATTGTAGGGTAAACATTGGTGTAAACTTCTTTTAGATACGAGGATCTCAGCAATGTATTCTGCAACTTTTCTCTAAAATCATTCCGAAATTTGGAAATTTTGAGAGTTTTGAAAAGCTAATACCATCAAAACGGCATTATCTATAACTTAACTAAATCTATGAAATTGATCTGTCAGCTATCTAGCCATCGAATCTGCAAATAACCACTGCCATATGAACAATGAGGACATGTTATTTAGAATATATTGCGACCGTGTATGAGCATGTGCCACAGTTCTATGAAGGTATTAGTGGACTATCAGTAGCATAAAATCTCATATTGCAGCTAAATGAAATAAAGGCACACACACACATATAAGCATCAGCATGCGAATAACGAATTGGCAATTAAAAATAGTTTTGAAATGTACCAACCAAGCCACAGAGGGGGCCAGAAGGTAGTAAATGCACAGCATGAGCAGCGAACAGACGAGCAAACGAACAGGCTAGCAAGCAAGCAGCTGGTCATTCGGACGTTTGTGTGTGTAGAGTGCGAATTTTTGACAACTAACGGCACTAATGTCAGCAAAAATAACAACAACAACACTGATAACTACAACAGCAACAACAAGATCAGTAATAATAGCAATAACAGTACTATTAACAACAATAGTAATATTAACAACAACAAGTTTACAAGATAACAACAACAACAGTTAAAACAACAAAACAAAATTACAACAACAACACGAATTTACAATATCAACAGCAAGGAATTACAAAAACAACAACAACAACACCAAATTATAACAACAACACAAAAATGCTACAACAAAAACACGAAATAATAACAACAAAAACTAAACTAATAACAACAACCATACAAGCAAAGCAGGCAACCAATCAAGCGTGTCGCTGTTGTTGTTGTAATTACTGCATGTTGTGAGCAAAATTCGCACACAGTTATGTGTGTGTGTGTCTGCATTTTATATGACATTTTCATTGCAACAGCGCAGATGCAGCCATTGCACACACACATACACATATTGGCAGACATTCCAGCAGCATTGCAGCAAGGGTCAACATGTCCTGCGAACATGCTGTGAGTGGCTTTGCCACGTTCGCTGCCTACACCCATTTATATTTAAACCTTTTCAGGCGCATACGTGTCGTCCAGCGCTGCTGCGTTGCTCATCTCTGCACTAACAGTGGAACATTATTGTTGCTGGATTTGTTAGTCAAACAACAAACAAAAGAATTTTGAACCAGAAGCAATAAATTTGATGACATTTATTGGATTTTTGTGAGGAACATTGAATTCCTTTCACCGGCAGCAGCAGCAGCCAGCAACAATCACCAGCCAACCATCAAGCGCACGCAGGAGGGACATCAACCAATCGTGCAACCAACAATAAGCATTCATCTAACTGTATTCGCACACACTGTCATTATTCACCACTTCACTCATTGAAATTTGCTTCGTATGCTGTCATTCGGTTTGGCATTCGAGCACATTATCCTTCATTTTATGAGGCAAATGTCAGCATATCTGGGCTTAAGCCGACATTCATGCGCATATTATGTCCGAGTGGCACATGTGATGTTGCATGGGTGTGTGTGTATGTGTGAATTATATTGGCTTTCAATTTTCAAATGCTGACTATAAAATTTTGTATTTAAAATTTGACTCTCACAATTTGAAATATGCTTATGGTCAACGTGGGGGTGTCGCTGAGTTGGCAGCTGAACTCTTTTGTTCGTGGAACAGGGGTACCTTAGCACTACTATGTCCATGTGTTGGACAAGTGAGACATGTTTACTCGCACGGTGTCTTAGGAGCTTAAAATTAACACTTAAAATTATAACACAGTGTTTCGTCAAAATATACGAGTACTCAAGACACCTTGTTGTAAGTGTTTTTACCCATCTCGGTTAGAAAACGCCAAAATGGCAACAAAATTATAGTCTCTTTCAAATCCTAACACTTCCAAAAGCTGGATATGTGGGATTAAGCAACTATCTTGGAGCAGCCACTAACTTTTTGGGTCAGTTAAAATTTTTCCTTTTTACCGAAGATCAGCCTTGTCTAGGTGACTGGCTTCAATGAATCGTTGGAAACTGTATGAGCTCGCTAAAAAGGGTACCCTTACCTAAATCTCTTTAGGATGGGAATAAGCTGTATCTTCGGGCGCTGGATCTATGGTCCTCGTGCGATCTCAGTAAGCGTCTTAGAAACCAGCCCTTGTCGGGTAGCGAAAGCTGTATGACCCAGAGTGAAATGCAAAGGGTTCGTGGAACTATTAGCGCTTAGCCCTTAGCTTTAGGATCGCAATGATATGTGTTCTAACTGGACACTGTCCCACTGGAACTCTAGCGGCAAGGCTAAATATTTTGGAGGACACAAAGTTCTAGAGAGAAATATGAGATGGACTCTGCCCAGCTATCGCCAGACTAAGGTTGAAGCGTCTTGGTTGTCATAGTTTCTACGAACCCGGCGAATTGGCTGAAGCAGATACATATTAGCCGGCTAAATAAATTTGTATCAGGCTCTAGGGTATTTTCATTTATGCGAGGATCTTTCTGATCTGTACTTAGAAGCTCTAGGCATCACAACGGACAAGCACCTCTAGCAAGGCAAGTTGAATTATTCCTGGCTACATGAAAATCAGCCTATTTACCTAACTTAACCTATCTTAAACTACCGAAGACATACTTAAACTCATGAAAAGTTCCATGGAGCTACATACCCCTCAAACTATAAATGTGCTTCAATAAATAATTTGAATACCGAGTTTTGTAGTCTTTACTTGAGCAGATGTCTCGGCGTATAACTGTCCTGCTGAAAAACTCTAAATACAACAAAATCTAAAGTACTTTGAATCTTATTGCTGCCAGCGCGATTTCCAAGCATTGAAGGCGGCACGAAGGCATTCTCTGGAATAGCCTTGAGAGCCGAGATGCATGCTGCTTGCTTAACACAACACTTATTGCTTCGAACTGGGAGGTGCTCGGAGACAACTGTCCAGCCGGTCATTTGTTAGCTAGAAACGCCTTCTACCGAATCCACTCGATTGGCGCACGCTTCAAAGTACAGCCGCGGCAGAAGAGAATCATTCCTACTACTTTCGGGACAAACCCTGTACGAGCTTCATAGCATTCAGAATTTGTTAATGTCAGAAAATATTTGTTAAGTTTTTGTCAGAAGTTACAGGTCAGTAATCCTCTAATGGACGGGAAACGTTCTACGCATATGAAAGACGTGCTATTCAGTCTGAGAAATGATCCTTCACAGGATGTGGTTATCACTCTACTCTACTTATAGTTCTAAAAGAACCATACTTGAAAGACGGTACTCTCATTATCAAGCAGTGACATGGTCTACGCAAGGAGATATTCAATTCTCTGCAGATTATCAACGACTCCCGTTTTTGAACATTTACGAAACAACTCAAACCCAAAAAAAAAATCGTACTTCAAAAATATTCTTTCGCCACTTTGAGCACACTGTCCGGATCATAATCGTAATGGTCACAGTTCAATGGGTCAAACCAAAAAAATGCGTACAAACAATTGGAACAACAACAAAAGTCATCGATAACAATAGATAGTGACGAGTGTTTGCACTTTAACGAGTATCAATTCAAACGAATACAACCGAACACACACGCGCACACAAATCCCTATCAAGTTTACATACATATTATTGAATTGGAAAATGACCAATGCGTCGGATAGTTTTTCAAAAATAATAACAATAACAATAAAATTGACAGCAACGGGTCAGCGAAAAACCCGAAAATAGAATATCAAAAACGGGAAAACGGAAAACAAACGCACTAATGACAGGGGGGTGGACGACATTTAAGTGCAAACAATAGACGCCGCGCACAGAGGGGAGGCGGAAGAGGAAGCAGCGCGCTCTATTACTGCCGCTCGCGCCGCGCCGATTACCCACGATTGGCCTCTGACCAGCTTGAGGTCAGCATATCGACGCACACGCGCGCCGAAGCGGGGGCAATGAGACAATGGCGGCGGCAAGCGCATTGACAATTTCAAAATTCGACCATTGTAAAGCGAGAGGAAAATTGAAATATTAGACATTTTCATCGTGAAGCCTATTGTGTGTGTGTGTTGGTGGTTATACCGGCAGAGCAGTAGAGGAAAAGTGACTGCACGAGGTCACATGTGCGTGTAGCGAATGAATGGAGATGGAGAGGCGTCGTTCGGTATATGTAAGTATGTAGGATATGTTCGTTATGTACCGTTACAGGCGAGTCGAATAATTGGTGAGTGCGAGTGCACTTACGCGCCGATAAATGAGCGGCAATAAATTATTGTGTCCTGCGACGCAGCGGCCAGCACCGAAGCGGTAGCTGACGCAAGTGGCGAGGGGCATTACTCGGTCGCTCGTTCGGTCGGCTGCTGGCTGGGGCTGACTGTCGCGCTGGTCACTGCTAGGTAGTTGTAGGTAATTTTTCATTTTTCCCATTTTTATTTCGCATTTCTTATATGCTCTTGATTTGTTGGTTTTTCGAAATTTCGTTGAAAATTAATGTGTTATTTATAGTATTTATTTATGGTTGTAGTGTGTGAAGGACCCCCGACCCTTTCTGCTGCTGCAGTTATGAAATTCGATACTATTCGTATATTGATCCTGTGGCTTGACGGGTATATCAGTGTGTTTGTGTGTGGACGTAGTTGTGATGCAATGCATTTGGCTTCGGTTTGCCAGGTTACTTCCGTATATGCGTGCCGTTTGGGTTGGGGAAAAATTAAATTTTACAAATAAAATTTTTATGTTCGCATTTGAAGTGCTTCAAGGAAATCGTTTAGTGTTGTTAAAGAGTTTTGAGGAGTAAGATCTACTTGGGCAGGCCATATGGCGCGTGCCATATTGGAGGTGTATCCTTCAAATTCGAGAAATCTGCCAGTTGGTGTGTCACAAATCCAACGAAAGTGGTTGAAAGGATTATATTGTTTGTGTAATGAGTTTATTCTTAAAGTGGGCGCTGTCGAAGTTATTGCTTTGGAAAGTATTACAGCTGCGAACATTATAATAAACAATAATTTCCTCGCAAGAAAATATTGAATTTCCTTTGACGGATTGAAAAATCAGCGTAAGAACTGTTTCTCTTAAGAGGTTATGCTCACAAAATCTATCTATACATGCATTATTGGTCCAAAGGCCACAATGGATCACAGGTCGTTGTGCATACCACAAATTTCAATCTTTTAGGTGAAAAGGAAACCCTAATAGTATATAAAAGCAAAAATTTTATTCAAACCAAGTTGGTTTGTTCCAAAATTTCTAAAAAGATTCTAAGTACTATACTTCCAGCTCATGCAAAAATGTATTTCGTAGCTCGAACCCTACACGAGTTACCTCCTCCTTCCTATTCCTCCTCTATTGGAATATAGTAACCTCATTGGACTGCAAGAGATGCTTACAAGTTTGGTATTCTTTGCGGTTTGGTTAGGATGGATGATTGACTCTTGCTGTTAGCTGAGTTTGGATGACTAATCGCTCCACATGTTCGATATATAACTGTTATGTACAGTCCCTCGCGAAGCCGATTGAAAAATTCCTGTAGTTGGATATCAGGATTTTTGGATTTTGTTAATCACCCTGTACCTACTACAAATCAGCTTAGATGTTATATTTCTACATACATATATCCGCTATTATACCTGGATGTCTAGATGTAAGAGTTTCGAGGTGTTTTTGTCTCGATCTAGCAAACACTGTACATTCGTTAGGGAAGTGTTGAGATATATCTTTTTTCCAAAAAACTTATGTAACACGCATCCGGTTAAATCTGCAACCCCTTCGCATGACCTATATAACCATTGAAAGGTGGACTTTACTGAAAGCAAAGACTTCACTAAACCTCTTACGATTTATCATGGGTCGTACTACTAGTTAACCAATACTTGTTTGCTGCACTGAGGTCCAACTATCAGGGAGTGAACTATAATAACCCCACGGAGCTTTGAGACTGAAGTACCTGTTGGAGCTTGCTTTTTTCTGCAATACCTCTATGACCAGGCACTTAAATCAATCTCATCGTGTGATGACGCGTTGGTATAGATAGGTAGGTAGGTAGGAGTGCAGCCCTATCGGGCTCAATTAGCACTGATGTGCCATTTTGATACACTGTTCGTAGAAACCTCCTGTATCTGCTGTTACGTTCCACCTTCTCTCTCAAACCATTTTGAGGTTTCGATGAAACTACTTATGTCCGATATGCTTTTGGTGGAAATCCATTCAAGGTTTGGTGCTTGGTGGATTCCGAGTGTTTTGTGTCGGATCTGTGCCAGAGCTGGGCATTCGCAGAGAAAGTGGAAGATTGTTTCCTTGTTCCCTGCTACTCCGCAGCCACGGCAGATGTCGTTGTAGGGCATACCCATTTTGGACGCATGTTCCCCAAATGGCCAGTGCCCTGTTGTGGTAGCTGTTATTCTGTATATACTTTTTCTTGACCTATTTAATAGGTCGTTGGTTCTTTTCCTGTCGTATGTTGGCCATAATTGTTTAGCTATGACGCATTTTGTAATGTTTTTCCACCTGTTGTTAGCAATTTGTTGAAATTGTCTATTGATCTCTCCTTTGATCGATCCTAGCGGGCTGGGTATGAGCTCCGCCTCGGATTCATTGAGGAAAGCTCCTGCCTTTGCCAACTCATCTGCTTTTTCGTTACCGAAAATGTTCCTGTGGCCGGGAAACCCAGATCAAGTTTAGCTGGAGCTTGTCTTTTATTGAGCTTAGCGCTCTCTTGCAGTTATGAACTATACTGGAATTTGTCATGGGTGAAGACAATGCCAGGAGGGCCGCCTGGCTATCCGTAAATATAGTTGCTATATTTATATTCCCGTGGTTTTCTAATAGAACTTCGCAGGCTTTTTCTATGCCTAGTACTTCTGCTTGGAAGATGCTAGCCGAGTTCGGTAGACGTATAGAGAGAGATATGCCCAAATCAGCGGAGAATACCCCCGTGCCCACTCCGCAGTCCATTTGGACCCGTCGGTATAGACCGAGGTGGTACCCTCCTCTGCAATTGAACCTCTTCTCCATTCTCGTCTAGATGGTATTCTCACCTGGAAGTGTCTATTGAAATCCAGCTTTGGGAGAATGTAGTCTGATTTGGTCATAGTGCGTTTGTTTAGGATTACACTATGTCCGTAGTTCTGCTGATTCCAACCTCCCAATTCTTTTATTCTTATCGCCGCAATAGCTGCAGTTTTTTGAATAAAAATGTCCATTGGTAGTTGATGCAGGATCACATTGAGCGCATCCGTGGGACATGACCGGATTGCGCCTGTAACACCCGCACATGCTGCTCTTTGTATTCCATTTAATTTTCTAATGTTGTACAGTTTGTTTAGCGCTGGCCACCATACCAGAGCTCCATATGTGAGTATGGGTCTTATGACCGCCGTGTACATCCACATGATTATACTTGGTTTGAGGCCCCAATTCTTGTTGACGATTTTCTTACAAGTATAGTAGGCCATGTATGCTTTGTTTATTCTTTTTTCTATATTTATTTTCCAGGACAGTTTGGCGTCAATCTCCACCCCCAAATACTTAGCTGTTGGGGATAGAGTGAGTGTTGTGCCGTTTAGTACCGGAAGTTGAAACTGAGGTATTTTGGTTCTGCTAGTGAATAGCATTAGTTCTGTTTTGTTCGGGTTAACTCCTAGACCATTGCTTTTAGCCCATAGGTTTAACCTACGAAGTGCTCTTTCCAAAATCTCGCTGACTGTTGAAGGAAACATACCTGATACCAACAACACTATATCGTCTGCATACGCTACTGCTTTCACTCCACCACCGTTTAATTGGAGGAGTATTTCGTTCAGCGCTACAACCCATAGAAGCGGAGAGAGGACCCCCCCTTGAGGCGTCCCTCTACTCACATAACTTATTTGTGTTGCAGCGCCGTTTGAAGCTATAATCTTCCTATTCTCAAGCATCGATAGTATCCATCTGCACACAGTGTCATCTATGCCCCCATGCGCCAGAGAATTAACTATCGTATTTACTTCTATGTTATTGAAGGCGCCCTCTATGTCTAGAAAGGCAGCCATGGTGTATTGTTTGTGGTGCAGTGATTTTTCAATCACACTTATCACCTCGTGAAGGGCGGTTTCGGTTGATCGGCCCTTTATGTACGCATGTTGGGACTTCGATAACTTCTCCGCCATTATTGTTCTTACGTGTATATCTATTAGCCTTTCTAGTACCTTCAGCATAAATGAGGTAAGGCTTATAGGTCTAAAATCCTTGGCGTTCTCGTGCGTTCTTCTGCCTGGTTTCGGAAGGAACACAACTTTACTCCTTTTCCAACTTCTTGGGATGTAAGATAGTTGAATGCTTGCTTTGTATAAATTTTCAAGCCTTAGAACCATTGGTTCTACCAGTTTCTGCAGCATTATGGGCATAATCCCGTCAGGACCTGCCGCTTTAAATGGTGCAAAACTATTTATGGCATATTTGATTTTCCTTTTGTCTACTATTTGGCTTCGATAGTCAGCTGCGTTCACCGGTGATTCCGGTTGAACCCTCGTTGAAGGTGTTTGCTGACTCCCAGGGAAGTGTGTTGTGATTAGTACTTCCAGAGACTCTTTTGCCGAGGAGGTCCAATCACTTCCCTCCGCCCTAATGTAGGCAGTATTTATATGGTCTTTGGATAGCATTTTACTCAGCCTAGCGGCTTCTCTGCAACTTTCAATCGATGTGCAGAAAGATCGCCATGAGTCATTTTTAGCTTTCCTGACTGCTTTTTTGTATTCCTTCATAAGGTCTTTATATGGCTGCCATATTTTAGTTCTAAAACTCTCATTGAAAGCTTTCCTTAGTTGTGTTCTCAAATTCTTGAGTTCACTGTTCCACCAAGGAAGAGACTTTCTCTTTTTCAAAACTGTTAGCGGAGTAGATTTATTAAAAGTGGTGATTAGGATTTTTTCCAACTTCTCCACTTCTGAATCTAGTTCCTCTGGATTACTGATACTCTTGTTGCCTCCCTTTTCGAGGCATTTTGTTGCTATACTGGTAAATTTTCCCCATGCCGTTCTTCTAGGGTTCCGGTATGTGAGAGGCGGACTACACCTCTCGCGGATGCTGAAGAGTATCCAGGAGTGATCCGACATGGAAGGCTCATCGGATACCCTCCAGTTATCCACAACGAGACTGTCTGTGTCTGTTGATAGCGTGAGGTCAAGAACTTCCTCCCACCCCGGGAACCTTTCCGAGCTTGGGAAAATAAAAGTTGGCTTATCGCCCTTGTTGCAAATACTTAGATTACTATTCAAAATATAGTGCAAGAGTGACTCACCTCTGGTGTTTATACTGGAGCTACCCCATACGGTGTGCCTTGCATTTGCATCACACCCTATTAGGACATCATCCTTCTTGTTCTCCTCTACTAGCCTGGTGAGCGGGGCCGGTGGTATATCTTCGTCATGGGCCAAGTAGGCCGAGACCAAGAAGAAGGGCTTTTCTTTCTGTTCCACCTTCACCACTGTGATATCTGCTGTGCTGTAATTAGGACAAAGAAATGCATTTATACTTTTATTGATAAGAATGCATGCCCTAGGTTTACCTCTGTTCCTCGTGTAAAACAGGTTATAATTGCTGCTGTTTAGCCCTTTTATGGAATCTTCATTGACCCAGGGCTCCTGTATTAGGCTGATGTCGATGCCCCCTTCGTTCACGAGGGTTGTCAGATTCGCCGTAGCACTCTTCGAGTGCTGCAGGTTAATCTGTACACATCTTATGCTGTTGTTATTGGGCATCTCGGGGTTCTTCAATGCCCACATTCCTTAGCAACTGGCTGGCGTCGTCGACCTCTTCCGTGTCGTCTTCGTCAGCCGCTTTGTCGCCTTGGAAGATTTTTATTCTTGCCTTACGTATTCCGAAGCTGATTTTGTTGTCAGTCTTCTTCAGAGCCTCAATGGACTCGTCGCAAATGGCCACTAGTATTGGCTTGCTTGCTTTGTTCGGGTTTTCCTCCTTTATAAGCTGCCACTCATCTATACCAGGTATAGATTTGTTCTGCAGCTTAATGCACCTCAGGAGTTTTTCGCCTGGCTCCTCTAAAGGGGGTAACCAAATGCGAGCCCGAGGTCTCTTTGGAATATCCCTGGCGGGTATAAGCCTCAATTGGAGGCCTACAAAGGCGTTGCTAATTTTAGCAACACTACCCGTCAGGAAGTCCAGCGAGGCCTGGTCCGCGCACTTGATGACCCTGTAGCCCCTGAGGGTCTCAGAGGAGTCAAACTCCGGGTGGGGACCCGCAGGATTGTCGAGTACATAGCTTAGCACCATACTCGACAATCTGACATCGATCTCCACCCATCTCTCCTGAATAGTGCTCGGAGAGGAGGATTTCCCATCTATTATGGCCACCTGCAGGCTATCTCTGGCTACATCGCAGAAATGCCTTGCCGTTGTTGTGCTGCTGTGTTCACCCTCACTCCTCCTCGGTATTTTAGGATGAGCTCCGGGTACTTCTGTGGTGGAGCGATTTCTCTTCTGAGAAGTGCTCTCTCGTTTGCTCTCTACTTGAGGTTGTGATTGCTTCCTTTTCAGGTAGCTCTCATAATCCTCTACAATAGATTTGAGGCGCTTTGTTTCAGCCTCATCAACTGGGGTACCGGCTGCCTGGTCTTTGGCTATCTTCCCTAGTATGAAGACCGCCCTCTGGTACCGGTTTTTCCTCAGCTGATTCTGGGATTTTTTTCGTTTCTTTACGTCTCTTTTAGCCGCCAGTGCACTTTGTTTGGTGCTCATGGCAGCCTTGGAGGTGGACGCCTCCTCCCTTAAATTTGATGGTTTGTCTGCTGTATCTACCGGTGTACTTTGGTTGGTACGTCCGGTAGTACTCTTACTTGTCTCCTGGCTGGAGGCAAGCAATTCGTCTTCGTCGGATTCCGTTATAGGATTCCTATATTTCATGTCCGTAGTCGTCGCTGTTGTCGTCGTCATGGTTGTTGTTGTAGTTGTTGTTGTTGTTGTTAAGTTATTTGTTTCGTTCATTTTTGGTCCCACGAGTAATCCGGAAAGGGTTGGTCACTCGTCCGCAGAGCCGGTATACGGAGAGAAGGCGATTTATACCTCCGACCTCGCCCGGGCATCGGAGGGGACCGTTCGCGATCAGCTATTTATTACCCCCCGCTGACCATTCAGCCCTTGGCACGGGTACCTCGACACCTTGGCTTAGGGTGGTGTTGGTTCGGGTATCCTCACAATTCCACAATAGGAGATGGGCGTAAAACCTAAGGGTTTATTCATCCATATCACTATTGTGGGAAATTATGAAGTGTCCCTCTTAGTTCGTAAGATTAGAGTGCGTTTCCTTTGGGATGCACACTTTACTCTTACTTAAGCCCCTTCGCCACGGCAAGGCGACCAACTTCAAAGAGTGTAAATATTCCTTCACTACTCTTGTCCATTCAGTCAGCTAGTTAGCGATATAAGTGTTGAGTTTTATCCCTGCCCTACTATCGGTGTGGATATTCAACACTCTGAAGGAGCCTGCGTTCCTGAGCAATAAATCTATCTATTTATGACAGCCACTTATGCTTGGAAGATACTGCAGTGATCAGGAAGCATGAAATGGAACTGTTGGATGGATCCCAGCAACAACGTTCGCCCAAGCCCTATTCTCCAACCTCCAGGGTTAGCCTAAAATACTTGTTATAATAAATAGTTGATGAAAATGTATGTGAATAATAATAGATTGTGTTAATCCTTTAACAGAATGCCATTTTCCTTATAAAAGCTAATTTTATTAATGTCAATTTCTCCAATATTCTAACCGATAACTGTAATTTGGATCGCTCTTTCTCTCTCTCTCACTCTATGTAAAGGGTGATTTTTTTAAGAGCTTGATAACTTTTTTTTTTAAAAAAAAACGCATAAAATTTGCAAAATCTCATCGGTTCTTTATTTGAAACGTTAGATTGGTTCATGACATTTACTTTTTGAAGATAATTTAAATGTTGACCGCGGCTGCGTCTTAGGTGGTCCATTCGGAAAGTCCAATTTTGGGCAACTTTTTCGAGCATTTCGGCCGGAATAGCCCGAATTTCTTCGGAAATGTTGTCTTCCAAAGCTGGAATAGTTGCTGGCTTATTTCTGTAGACTTTAGACTTGACGTAGCCCCACAAAAAATAGTCTAAAGGCGTTAAATCGCATGATCTTGGTGGCCAACTTACGGGTCCATTTCTTGAGATGAATTGTTGTCCGAAGTTTTCCCTCAAAATGGCCATAGAATCGCGAGCTGTGTGGCATGTAGCGCCATCTTGTTGAAACCACATGTCAACCAAGTTCAGTTCTTCCATTTTTGGCAACAAAAAGTTTGTTAGCATCGAACGATAGCGATCGCCATTCACCGTAACGTTGCGTCCAACAGCATCTTTGAAAAAATACGGTCCAATGATTCCACCAGCGTACAAACCACACCAAACAGTGCATTTTTCGGGATGCATGGCAGTTCTTGAACGGCTTCTGGTTGCTCTTCACCCCAAATGGCGCAATTTTGCTTATTTACGTAGCCATTCAACCATAAATGAGCCTCAACGCAGAACAAAATTAGTCGATAAACACATTTCGAACCGAACACATAATTTGGAAATAAAATTCAATGATAAACAAGCGTTGCTCGTTAGAAAGTCAATTCATGATGAAATGTCAAAGCATACTGAGCATCTTTCTCTTTGACACCATGTCTGAAATCCCACGTGATCTGTCAAATACTAATGCATGGAAATCCTAACCTCAAAAAAATCACCCGTTATAATCTTTTCTCTAGTTGTGTATCTTTACCGTTATTTTCCTTTCGATTTTAGTTTCAATTCTTTCAAATCCAGTCCCTCAGTCCTTCCTCGCGGCTTGTTATCTAGTCGCAATGAGGGTCCTCGGTAAGTACAACGATCCTGAGAGAGATGCCGGCAGGACCTTTCAAGTCGATAAGACCGAAGATGAATACCGTGGCTAAAACTATGTGGACTGTTCTGCGAGGAAGATCGTACGATTTGTTCACAAGATATTGACGTCTACAGAGGACGCCTGTCTGTCAAAACAGGACGTAAACTACTTTGGATGCCCGTAAAGTGAAGTTGCTCGAGATAGCAGGCACTCTAAAGATATCAACTGAACGTGCACATCATACTATCATATCATTCACGAATATTTGAGTATGAGAAAGCTCTCTGAAAAGTGAGTTCCGCGCGAGCTCACTTTTGATCAAAAGCAAAGACGAGTTGATGATTCGGAGCAGTGTTTGGAGCTATTCAAGTGTAAAAAACCTCAGTTTTTGCGTCGATATGTGACAATGGATGAAACATGGCTCAGTCATTTCACTCCCAAATCCAGTCGACAGTAATCCGAGTGGACTATACAAGATGAACTCGCTTCGAAGCGTGGAAAAACGCAAAATTGGACTGGCAAGGTTATGGCATTGTGTTTTGAAATTCGCCTTTGTTTTTATTGACTACCTGAAGAAGGGAAGCACCATTAACAGCGACTATTACATAGCGTTATAGGACCATTTCAAGGACGAAATCGCCGAACCACGGCCAAATTTAAAGAATAGGAATTTTAACAAGTCAGTGAAAATGATGGTAAAAATCTATAAATTCACCGTACTCTTCAAATCTGGCCCCCAGCGACTATTTCTTGTTCTCAGACCGCAAAAGAATGCTCGCTTGGAAGCAATTTTCGTCGAATGAAAAGGTGATCGCCCAAACTGAGGCCTATTTTGGCACAAAGGGCAAATGCTACTACAAAAAAGGTATCGGAAAGTTGAAGGGTTGCTATAATCGGTTCATTAGCCTTGAAAGAACTATGTTGAATAAAAAAACGAATTTTGCCAAAAAAATATATTTTACTATGTCGGTCGGGGACTTTTTAATTGCTTTGTTATAGGAGTATGACAAATATTTTTGGAGTGCCAAAAGATCGTAATTTTCGAAGTTTTTGATTTCAATAATAAAAGAATTACGGATCTCAGTGATTAGTCCATTTTAAATGTCATAAAGGATTGCTGGCATAACATTTTCTAATTGTTTCATATAATCGGTTCTTGATAGGATTAAGTAATGGTGAAAAAATATAGCAAGAATTGATAAATTTTGCTTGCCCGAACCTCCCTTAAATTTCTTCTGTGTAAATTTTTCCAACATTAATAATACAAAAAGCACTCATTATGGTGCTGTAATGACGCCCTGAATACAGACAGCAGTATGTAGCTGGATGGGAAGCGAATCCAATTATAAAATTAAATTTATTGCAATCGATTTTTAAATTACATGCAGGCAATGCTTATTAAGAAAGCACAACTATGGCTTCCAAGACACATTTTACGCAATTACGAGAGAGTACACTTGTGTGTATATACATATATAAATATATATTAGTATATACATATGCAGTATGTATATGCTATAAAAAATTCAATACTTGTCTAATGTATCCATAACTTGGATCTCTTGTGTGCTTTTCCTCGACAAAGTCTGTGTGTGGCATTAACAGCAGCAAATGGCTTAGAAGAAACAGCGTAGAACATGACAAATACCAGTGACATGTGATTAGTGCAACGGTATTGTATTTTGCTGAATTGTATTGTATAATATGTACTCAGTAGCTATGTTTGGTTGTGTGTACTGAAAACAGGCAAGCCAAACATGTTATCCATCATTAAAAAGAATTCTATGTCTGCAAAAATATAAACAAGGAAATTAAAAATCAATATGCATTACAAAAACACACATATACACATACGAAGCTTACAAATGGTACTATAATTCCTTGCAGCATTGACGCAATGGTATTAACGCTTTTTTTCTCTGACACTACTTACTAACCAGTCACCACCCACCCACCTTGGGCGCATGCAAAATTCATGCTTTATTTGCAGAAATATGTATTATCTAAATAACTATGTACATATGTGCGTATATATCGATGTAATATGTATGTATGATTTGTATGTATATATTGTATTCAGTTTATTCCATTTATATTTGCAATTTTTGTTTCGCTTCCTTCATGTGTGGTAGGGGAATATACAAGTATTTAGACTGAGTAATGTCATTCAAAGCTTCTCACATTTTATATACAAATAAATATAAACAAGAATGTTAACTTCGGCTACACCGAAGCTATAATACCCTACACAGATGCATTTCTTATATCATAAAAGACTATAAAAACATTCTTAGCTTGATTTGAAACGGTTATTTTGCATGACAGCTATATGCTATAGTGATCCGATCTGAACGATTTCTTTGCAGATTATAGCGCTACCTTAAATAATCATTTGTGCCAAATTTCGTTTAGATATCTTCTCATATAAAAAAGTTTTCCATACAAAAACTTGATTTCGATCGGTCAGTTTATATGGCAGCTATATGCTACAGTGATCTGATCTGAGAAACTTCTTCGGAGATTAAATTGTTGCCTAGGCCAATAATCCATACCAAATTTCGTGAACATATCTTATCAAATGAAAAAGTTTTCCTTGCAAGGACACTATTCCGATCGTCCACATTGTATGGCAGCTATACGCTATAAGCACCCGATCTGAACAATTTTTTCGGAGATTACATTACTGTCTTAGGTAATATTCCACACCAAATTTCGTGAAGATGTATCGAGAAATATAAAAGTTCTTCATACAAGGACTTAGTTTTTATAGCTCAGTTTGTAAATATGACAGCTATGCGCTATAGTAGTCTGATCTGAAAAATTTCTTCGGGTATTGCAGGCTTTTTTTCCAATATTTGGCACAATCTTGAGGATATCTCATCAAATGAGAGAGTTTTCTCTACAAGGACTCGTTATAGAACGGTCAATTTGTATGGCAGATATATGCTATAGTGATCCGATGTAGACGGTTCCGACAAATGAGCCGGCTCTTGAAGAGAAAAGGATGTTTTTAAAAATTCAGATCGACATCTCAAAATCTGAGGGTGTAGTTCGGGTATATACGGACAGAGTGACGGGTCTCTTACGTTTCCTCCTTTTACAAACTTCGTAGCAAACTTAATAAACCATGCTCAGGGTATCAATATACATATAAGATATACATACATACAAGTACAATATATGTACATATGCATATGCATATATTTGCAAAAGTAAAAAGCATAGCGAAATAAAATGTATAAAATGCGAAAAAAGTATCAACGAACTTAATCGTATTAAGTTGGATTTTAATTTAAGCCGTATGTATTTATTTTATATTCTACATTCAATGTGAAAATGTAAAAGAGAAAAATAAAATAAAATTGTCTATATAAAAATAAAAATGAAAATAAAATAAAACAATAAAAACATAACACAAACAATAATACCTAGTCGAGCAAATGTTGGCGAAATTCATGTAACGGTATGCAGCGGATTTAAGCGTGCAGCTTACGTATTCTTTTATTTTTGTTTTCCAGCTTTTTGCATTTTTATTTAATTTAGCTGCCTATTGATATTTGAAAAGCGCTATAATGAAATAAACGCTCGATATGCATATATTTTTTTAATTAAATTAAGCTTACAAGCGGGGCCTATGAATGGGTGGGGTTGGCAACCATGCGAGGTGTGTGAGGTTAGGTTTAGTAGATGCAGGTGAGATCAAAAACTACTAAAGACGGATCTAAGCCTTCCTCTATGTTCAGATTGAGGTTACATGCTGGCGAATGGGTTGGCGTTGGCAACCTTACTTCAAATCGGGTATATATGTACGTAGATTACGTTAGATTAGTTATAAAAGCGACGGAGGTCATACTCGGACAGTTTTAGTTCCCAGAGATACCAAAAATTCCTATAAACCGATCGAAACTCTCGCGTATATAGAAAGCTCCTTGAGCTCAACATAATTCCATTGAAGACTTTAATTTCTATAGCTAAATGACTAAATGGGTGGGAGCCAAATTTTTTCAACTCTATTCTCTATTCAAAAACTAGTTAGTCCAGAGGAACTGACTCATTCTTTGAAACTACTTTGATGGATAAGATTTCTGACTTCCTCTCAAGCATACATGTATGTATATACCTTAAGCATTCCCTCTTCAACTAGGAAAGGGTGAGAATCACAGAAAGCGAAAAGAAAAATGAATTTCTTAGAAATCCGAGGCAGAAGAATTTTGCCATCACAGTTGTGCTGATGGATGATTAACGCTCCTGGAACTCTTGCGAGAGTCAGCCTAACAGTAATAAACGTGAAGGCAACGGCACTCCGACCACTTCCCAATGAGATTATATGTAATATTAGGGTGAGAGCATTTTTGCTTTTTAGACGAACATATCAATTTTACGAAGTCAATGAAACTAGGATTTTATACCGAAGTTTGATGTCGTCGAATGTAAAATTTTTTTGTCCAAATGCCTTCTTAGTCTTAAATAACATTCACTATATTCTTCTAGGGTACATTTTGAGAGACATATAGAGACAAATATGTGAAAAGAATGTCTTGAGCAGGACGAAGCACAACAAAAAATACCTTTTATGTAAGTAAGATATACAGAAAAGTCTGATTTGGTACTAGATTACTAGAATTTTTTAGAAGAAACGCTTCCAAAATCAATCTCTTTGGATATACTTACTATTGATTTTGGATGATAGTACCACAGTTGATTATTATAATCAAAAGAGATGTTCAAGCGTAGCTTTCATGGCTACTTCCCTGCACTTTCTACATGTGTCTTTATTAATAATGACCAAAGGCTCGCATTTGATGACAGTTAGACGAGATCTGTGACTAGGCGAACAACCGTCCTGTAATTTTTCGAGACAGTATGGGAAAGCTTTTATATTTTCCTTTTGCTCCTTTACACATAATCTTGGCGATTCATGCTCCTAAGGCATTCCATTTTACCGTGATCTATCAGACCTTTCAGAAATTTCGTGGTGTACCGTTTTGTTTCGAGACTTGTGCGTTTCCTGAGTTGGTTCGGTAGTCAAGCGAATGGGAATTTCATTAGCAATTTTGTTTACCGAAGCGCTCTTGTCACCTAAAACCCAGTATACAAGCAGCCGCTTTCCGACAACCAGCACATTGACCTCCTTCCAAGTTCTAAGAACATTCTATTGTCGTATATATTCATCTTTCTCATGTTATTTCTGAGGTTATTAGCTATCTAAGCAGCTTTCCTAACCGCAAAAACTTCTGCTTGGAAGATAGTGCAGTATTCCGACAGCTTGAAGAGTTGTTTGAGATCTAGTTCCGCGAATATAATGCAACGCAATAGCCCACTCCATAAGGCATTTTTGATTCTTTCGAATTAGTAGGTAACGCCAGAGCAATATTCAAGGGCTTTTTGGTTCAACTGACCACTCTGAATGTCGACAATTTAGAATAAACTAAAAATAAGACAGGAGCCAAACAATTCTTCCACCTTTTAACACCTTATAAACAAATCCCCAAAAATCACAGATAATATTTCAAATTTATTACTTACTTCACAGTCTTCATCGCTTAATTTCAAAAAGGCAAATCAACAATTTTAATAAAAAAATATTTTGAAAATCTCAACGACTCAGAGACGTGCTCTCAGCGCCTTTTTAATAGCATGAGAATTTCGAAAAATATTTTTTTCACACAAAATTCATTTTCATTATAAATTTAAATTGTAACATTAAAAAGAAATGAGCATTTTTAATAAGTGAAGCGACGTGATCGCATTTAATATGCAGCCAGTGTTGCCGTGTCAAAGTTGAGAGCACCGCTTCGGTGAGAGAATTAGATTTGAGTTATTTAGAGAAGTTCACATTATTGTATGAATAAGTTATATTTATTAAATATGCAGAGCACGGCGTTTGAGTGCATTTTAAGTGAATAAATTCTGAATTCTGTGTGATCGCCTTGATGGTGTGGGAAAAGCAATAAAGTAATATAATTTCATTTGTGATGAAATATATTTCATTGCATTTATAAAGGAGCCGACGGCAAATATAATTGTGTTATGTGTGGAATATTAAAGTGCATACTATTAAATTTGAAAATTATAAAATTAGTTCGATATGTCTTCATTCACATTGACATATTTATATTTTCTAACAAAGTAATGTATTCGTTGTTGCCATGTGCGGCCAGAAGAATAAGGGTGATAAAGGGTGATCCATTTCGAGGTTCCGTGAAATTACGTTCGAAGGCTACGTTCACACCGGCATCATTTTGAGCCAGAAACGGGCCTTATCGCTGAACAAAATTTGGCTCGAAAATGACCCTATAAAACGAAACACTGTCGCTTAACAATGTCGAGAGGGTGTACTCGTATAGCTCCCACTGTCATGACTATTGAGGTACCTGGCGGTAAATATAGAACATTAGGGGTAGGGGTCTAACAACAGTAAACTCAATACCAGGCAAATCGATTAAAAATAACGAGTTGGGATATCAGCCCAAATATCGGTGAGATGGCTGTTGCCGTGGGAAGGCACAGTGACTCTACTTGCTGTGTTGCCAGCGCCTATACCTCTGCTTTGAAGGAATCAGCTCATAGCGGTTGTAGTGCTACTGCCAAACCGGCTTTGCAACGGAGAAGCGTCACGGTCCATTAAGACTCGGTCCTCGAAAGCGTTAGAAGCATTAACACAATCGAAGAGCAAGCTTTGTTACGAACGCCAGGAGAAGCGATGGATTCTGCTTCGGCATTAAAAACTAGGTCCATGGCCAGTAAAAAGCGATTGAAGGCAAAAGCTATATTGCATAAAACGGAGATCAAAGCCCATTAAAGACTTAGCCGCAAGTCCAACCGGACGAAGGTAAAAGATGGCTTGAGCTATAATAAGAAGGTCGAGTTTACTACACATTCCAACCGCATCGCAGCGAAAACACGACAGTGTAAAGCTAAACAATCAGCTAAACACAGTGAGATAGTCAAGAGGCACTTAATAGTAGCGCTCTTTGACCGGAGCAACTCTTGGTTGTGGAGCAAATCATACAGATGCAAGTGGATTCAACAGAAGCTGTTTAATATGCTCTTCGTGAAAATTGATATTTTGATTTTGATGGTACGGGCTGAATAAATGCAGTCAAAATCATGAAATGTATTGACGACCCCTCTTTTCTGTAGATAAAGTAAATGGTGGTGAAGCTTTAGGACAAGTAAGAGCGGACCGTTCACCAGATGGTGGTGGACTAGAGATACATTCCTCCCATTCCGAAAGCAAAGATGATTATATCTCGCACGATAAACCCGGGTGATGCACTGCAACTCTTTCAAAGCCAAAAACCTGATGTACCGACGGAAGATTGGAGCGTATTGGAGGTTACCAACTCAGACAAGAAGAACTACATCTTTCAATATAACAAGTCGGCCGAGGTCGTTTTGTACCGAAGTAGTCCCTCAGAAAAACAGAATGCCTACCCCGCAAAGATACAATCGATCACAAGAAGTGCGGGATGATATAGATACAGAGAGATGTAGAGGGAGGCGAGACGCATCTGCAGACAAAAAAAAAAAAATACGTGAGTACGAAGAGCTATACGATAAGATGCGGCGACTAACAAAATTTTCGAGATGGATGACCATGGAACAGACGATCCATTCGACCAAGAAGTACTTCGAACAACAATTACCCCTGTGAAGAACAACAAAACGGTGGAGACCGATACACCGACGATTAGAATTTAAGTGCTCAATCCACATAAAGGGAAAGCCCACAATCTGCGCCAACTACCGTGGGATAACCCTCCTCAGCATCGCATATAAGGTTCTATCGAGTGTACTGTGTGAAAGATTAAAACCCACTGTCAACAAACTAGTTAGACCTTATCAGAGGAAGACCTTCACTCTTTTGGAGACACCAAATGGAGGTGGTCACACTCTGAATCTCCAATTGGCGCCAAACAGCGAACAGGCCGACAACGCTATAACCGCCGAGAAGGAGAAGAAGAAGTCCCTCAGTTCCTGAGTTATCGATCTGTAGTTTTGTAGACGTCTTTTGCTCTATAAGGAGCTGGTCATTTATTGGAAGCACTGGGACTACTATAGCAAATGGCTGCCATACAAACAGGATGTTCCAAATCCAAGTTTTTTGTTTGAAAAGCTCTTATATTTGACAGTCAGTATCTATGTGAGGCTACAACCAGATCTCTAAATCACCATTTTTTTACATATTTATGTATACTACTACTACTAAGTATAAGGGCCAACAATACAATATGTACAGCCTGCATGGGATTTTGTATCAAGCTATTAAATGTATTGAAAATTTTAAATCCCTAATTATAGCTCTTTCTCCATCCCCTTTTTATGCACCTCCCACTTTTATTACTTCTCTTATATACATATATAGAATCTGCCACTCATATGCTTCGAAGCTCTCCTGCCAAAATTACAAAATCTCAAGTTTCCATAATGACATGCGGCATACTTATGTATATGTATATAGTTGTACATACATTTGCATATAGTTATGTAGACGTGTATAATATGTACAATAATACATATGAGCTTGCGCGCAAATCTTTAAAGTCATAAAATTCAAATCCGAATATGCCGTTGCTTTACAAAAGAAACGCAAGACAAAAGAGCGAGTCAGTCTGAGGGCAGGCTAAGAGCTCAGTCAATTATGAGCGCCAACAGCCCTGCCTCTAAGGACACATTAAGCAAATGAGGAATATCGCGAAGCTGTTTTTATATTTTTCCGCCAAACTTTATTTTCCACAAATAAAAAAGTTTTTAGCGCACACCAGCTAAGCCGAAAGAAATGAGTAAATAATAATAAATACATACATACAAATATATATTCGCATACATACATACTTATGTGTATATGTTGATTTCTATAAGCATATGACGATGGCAGTCAACTTATGCACGTGCTTATGAACTCATTGTAAGCTTTTTTATGACACGCCCGGAGGATGGGGGAGGTGGAAGGCTGCTCAGCCGTAGCTACTGTTTCAATTTACAAAATTGAGCGTGTTGCTATCTAAAAGAAAAAAACAGAGAATTACAATAAACAAAAGTTGCGCTGCGAGGGTGCAGCAAGTGCGTGGGTTCTTCCGGCAATCCTGGCAGTGTATGTGTGAGAGTGCGTGTGGATGTGTGTTGGTTGTGCGCTCGTGCGCATTGAAAAAACCATATGCATAATTATATAATTGAATTAAACAATTTTGTAAATGGTAAATGATGCGACAATATGGAGGCAGTTGGCTGTTAAGCGAAATTTGCATAAATAATTATATGCACACGCATACATATATGCGAGCAAGCAAGTGTGGGGTGAAAGTATGTGTGAGTGTTATGACAATCAGCGCGTGGGTGAGGGTGTGCTTTGCAGGCAAAGGATAGCTACATGGAAATATATGTATATGTGAAAGTAATACCGTGATGGGGAAAATAAATATATTCCGTTCACTTTCATTTCTAACTTCCAGGCAGACCTGTGTGGAAATTTTTGAGTCTTGAGTTAACGGTGTAGGTTTCTGGTAGATATTAGATGCTAAACAGAATGATTTTACACATTAAAATGTACCGAATCTACCAAATCAGGGACCTCTTCATATAAACTGCTATATAGGAAGGACAGTACTGACAGCAGCTGCCTATTCGATATCGCACACCAACAGAGCCTTTCAAACGAAAGAAGTTGACCTTGTGGTACAGGAGGGAAATACAAAGTACCTGGAGGTCAAGCACAAAGATTCCTCGCGTCTTGGCAATTACGTGACTGGTGGCAGCTATGAATATGGAAAAGTGTTGTACTTTGTTTATGTAAGAACCTGTATAAACACCGCCCACAATGTAAATCTGGAGATCAAGCGCAGCATGGTTCTTATCCACAGGTGCTACTTTGGAATCGATACGCAACTGAGAAGCAGATCCCCCTTTCGACAAGCAAATGTAACGCTCTGTAAGTCTATCAATATTTCCTTCCTATTATACTCCACAAAAAGCATGGACGATGACGAACCAGCATGAGAAAACACTTTAAGTCTGGGTACTTGGCAGAACTGTTCTCCACAAGGTATTTGAAGTTGTCCGCGTGAGCGATGAATTTCGAAGAAGATGGAACCAGGAGCTATATGAGCTCTGCGGTTCGGTAGATAATTGAAAAGCACATCCTTTTTCTCAATGAGGAAAAATTGCGCTCTATAAGTCTCTAATTATATCCGCCCTATTAAGTCGACGATGGGACGAGATGAAAAAACATTCGAAGAAGGCACCCCAAGTTCTTAGACCAATTCGCGTGAGCGATGAGTAGCGAAGGTCGTGATGCAATCTTTATTATTTATCTTTATGTAAGAAGAAGATGGAACCACGAATTCTATCAGTTGTACGAAGACTTGGATATATTAAGGGCATTAACAATACAACGAAAGTACTGCTTAAATCATGTCATATGCATGTAAGATGATGCTCCAGCGAAAAGCTCCTTGATTTGAGACCGATTGGTGGATAATGGAAGCAAGGACGACCAGAAAGGAAGAACTCAAGAACAACATCAACCATAAGAACAAAACAACTTTTGTTTTTCAGTTGCTTGGAGGAGGTCATAAGCAGACTAATGGGTATGGTCAAGCGGTTACTTGGATGCCTACTAAGAAAAGTGAATCTTTTGGATAGTAACAATCATCAATGACTACTGAAATAGAGTTTCTATATGCTAGTAATAGTCAGCTATACTTTGTGAAAGGCAGATGAACGAGGTAGTGCGAGAGATATATCTCTATTATGCAAACCACTTATAAAAGTGGAGAAAGTAGAAAGAAGTAATAGATTTCTCAGAGAATTAAACTAATAGATACTTCTTTCTACTGTCACTTCTTTGTTGCGTTTTGCCCCAAAAATTGTGAACTTATATTTTTTCACTCAAATAACCTTCATATCATTTCATATATGTATGTAAGTATGTAGCTGCCTTACAAACTGACCGATCTAACTCGAGATCTTAACGAGATATTATCACGAAATTTCATATAGATGATTAACTCAAGAATCTCTACAATCTCCGAAGAAATTGTTCAGAACGGACCACTATGACATATAGCTGCCTTATAAAATTACCAATCAAAAGCTCTCATCCTATAAAAAAATACACCTGTGAAGCCTGTTATAGCTTCGGCTTACCAGAAGCTAAATTTTTTTTCCCTTTTCATTTATTTCTTAAATAAATTTTCTCTTCAAATAAAATAAGAAACGCGATTTTCCGTATTGTAGAGCGTTAAACATATTAGAGTTTGATAAAATTCTGTATCATGGGGTTACATATAAACATTTCCTAACCAAAATTCAGTCAATAGTGCCACTTACTAATTGCCACAACAACTTCACCACCAATTTCACCAATTCGAAATCAACCAACTTAACTTATCTTCGAAGTCATTACCGAATTCATTAAAAAGTGAACTACATAACGGCACATGAACCGGCGTTGGGCTAATAAAAAGAGAATTATTGAACAAAGTCATACGAAAAGCCGCAACATGACCACAGCTGACGCGCATACAAAGGGCGTCGCCGGTATGCAATTGCCCTGCTACCACTGCCACTGCTGTTGTTGTTGTTGTTGCTGCTCAATGAAGCCAATGAACGTAAATCAATTTTATCAATTTTTTCGATAAAAATGCGTACAAATTTTCCAATGTAATAAATTAAAAGCAAACGAATATATGAGTGCATACAAACATACATACATGCAAGTATGTGTGAGTGTTTGTGTTTTAGTGCTAGCCACACATGATTGTAATATTAACGGAAGTTTCCGCTTTTTTCCAGCGCATTATACGCTTTTCATCAGCAATTCATTGCATTTTTTTGTTTTTGTTGTATTTAACATTTTTTTCATTTCCACATTTTAATTGGTTGGCGGTTGCTGTCACACACACACATACATTAAGGCGCACTTCACACGCCAGATGACAGGCAACTTATGAGTATGCTTATGTATGTCCGTCCGTCTGTCCACTTGGAGCGACCACACCGCGCGCACAGAGAATTATACTAAATTGAATTGCATTTCACGCATATACGAGAGTGTGAGTGTGTGTTTGTGAGGTATTGGCTCACTTCATTATTCAATACGAACATAAGTTTGCCGTAACGACGCAGTGTGGGTTACTCGTCCGCAATTCAATTTAGTTCCGATAATTATTATTAAAAAGTCATCAGCGATAATTTGCAGTTTATGTGCACCCTAAGGGGCCGACGAAACCCTCGTTACTTTTTTATTCATGATTTATCAATGAAATGCTCGTAAAAATTAACAAAAAAAAGAAGAAGAAAGAGGGTAAAAAACCACAACAGGAAGGGTGGGAGTTAAGGAAAAATTTTTGAACCATTTTAGGTTAGATTAGTTTATATTGACACGCCATCCAAAGCTCTACTAAGGTACTTAGCAATGTCAGATGGAGATTCAGTTTAATTTGAGCTGTAGCATTCGACATACAGAACCTCAAAGCTTTTTGCACACTTTTGGAGCGATTTGATATCTAATTTTGATACTTCAGTTAGTTCCTTGAATTGTGAAAATTTCTAAGACACGTGGTGGTGATGTTCCAGCGTCTCTCTGATGTCTGCTACCTTGCAATTATTGCATGTTTCGTCGTTACTTATGCCCATAAGGCTCGCATGTGATTCCTGTTGGTTGTCGTTAGACCAAAAAGCGTGCTGCAGTGTTTTCGAGACCGTGTGAGTAAAAATTATGTGAGTTTCCTTTGAGGCTCTTGTACATGATCTTTGCCATCCTGCATGTTGTTAAAGCATCCCATCTCATACCGTTCTGCATCTGAGCCCTTTCGGAAATTTCATTGTGTATTGTTTTTAGCATCTTGCGTATTTCCTCTACTGGTTCGGGAGCCAGACAGATGGCACTTTCGGAAATTGATCAGGTATTTCGTTTCGTGGAATATCCTAGTGGTCTGGAACTCCGTACTTATGCAGCCACTTTTCGATAGCTAACACATCTACCTCTTTCCTGCTTCTTAGGACATTTTCTGACATAATGCGATGTGGGATTATTGCCTTAATTGCCGCCTGACTGTCGATTTTATGTCATTTCCAGCGTTGTTAGCTATCTCAGCGGTTTTCCTATCCGCAAAAATACTTCTACCTGGAAGATACTTCAGTGTTCCGAAAGCTTGATAGGTCGCCTGAAATTCTTCTTCGACTCCCACTCCATTAGCCAGTTTCGATTCGTATGTGTAAATGTTGTAAGATCGACAGGCGAGTCACATGCTTCTGTGATATTCACTCTCATTAAGTGCAGCCGCGGAGTGACATCAATGCATGTCAGGTCACGTATAGGCCCGATGTAGACTCTAGCATGTATATAGGGCACCACTGACCTTTTACACTCTCTCATCTACTTTGAGTTTCTTGAGCAGTTTGCGGTCCAATTTTTTTTTTCAAGTACTTGATATGCTCCTTATTTGTTATTTCAACCCCGTTGAGCTCCTAGGTTTCCATGGAGGGATTTTATACCTCCTTGTAAATGGTACCATATCCGCCTAATCGGTATTTACCTCAAGGTTGGCCGACATAGCTTATCGGTGCTGACCGTTAGGGCGTTGTCCATCACGTTATTGATTGTGTCTAGGAGCTTCCCCGTCACTAGTATAGCTATTTGCTCTGATCAGACAATATATTTGACTGAATTCTGACTGGTAAGTTGCGGACAAACATCAAAAATGTAAAACATTATTTTGGACGACCATAAAAATGATCGAGGCAGCGGACGCCCTAAAGTTTTTAAATTAAAAAATCGGATATATCGTTTACAAAGAAATGGGGAGCTCTGTAGGAAATAACATAATCTATTAATTCGGAACCCACCGACTTTTTCCTCTTGTCTGATCTCAAGAGAATACTTCTACAAAGAAATCGAGCGTTGAAGAGACCACCGAAACTGAGGTACATACATACATATATCTGTAAGCACAATAGTCATATTAACATATTAAGCATAGATATTTTGCTGAAAGCTCCTTCAGCAGGCAGCATGTATCGTCCACTCTGTTGACAGGATTGAGTACATTTAAAACATTACTATTTTGCGTTCAGCCTCTGTTCGGAAGCACCACTGCAAATAATCTTTGGCAAGTGATAAGAATCCTGAATGTACAAAAAAGTTGACTTAAGTCCGACGGTCCTAAGTACTTGTATACAGAATAACTATTTTGGCGATAGATCGTGTGCTTAATCGCCTTATAGGAGGCTGAATACTAGTTTTTCACAACAACAAGTTTATGAGTGAAATAATGAGAGTATAAATTCGCTCTCCCAGCGCAGAGTCTTGCAATTCGATGCGATTAGTTATTGAATTTCAGCAAGCAGTACCAAGACGAGGAGAGACTCTACGGAGTATAAGTCTAAGGAGTGTTATTGGGTGTTGAAAATAAGAGAGTATTTTTTTGTGAACGAAGAATGGGAATCACTCTTTAAAAATGTAAATATCAAGAGGTTAAAATTTGAACTAAGAATTAGAAAAGATAGATCAATTTTTAAACTGCTTAGAAGGGTTGTGATGAAGACTTTAGAAAAACGGTTTTTTTTTGCAAATTAAATGCAGACCATGAAACGACTCGTGTGATCTCATGTGAATCCAACACCAAGTAAACGTAAGAATCGTATTCCTGCGATTTTAGAACGTCTTATTCAAATAGTGAGGAATCCAGTCAATCAATTTTATTGTTTTCTCCAGTACGAGTTAGACACTTTTACACAATTTTTTTTATAAACTTGAATGAAAAGCCTTAACTCTTAGTTTTGTTTTGTAGAAAGCTGCTATTGCGTTTAATATCCATTCCTGCCAGCTCGGTGGGATGTCCGAAGGTAGACGCTCCCAGATATTGAGTTGTTTTCAGCTCATCTTCTTCCATATAACTTCTGGTTAGATTCCTAGCCTTACTGCGTGGACACCAATAGGGTAATTGCCCGTTAAAAGTCCCGAAACTAGGAAGAGGCTAGCCTTACTAAGGGCAAAATTCATACTAGGTATTCCGAAAATTTTAATCACTAAACACAAAACAATCGAAATCCTGAAAATTTTATTTATAGAACCACAAAGCTACTATAATTTTTCATTTCGTCATATCTCAGTATCAGCTGCGACACTACTTTCAGCCAACCGCACAGAAACAGGCCTCTAAAAACCCATAAAGGACGACAAGGTGATTGCTCAAGTGCACTACACAATGATTTCTTCAATTCTTCAACGCCAGCCATTGTATAACTGAACACACTCATACGTACTTATGCAACAATAAGAAAGCATTTGTTGTAAAATGTGCAACAACAAAAAGTATATCACCATCATCATTATTATTAAATGAGTAATGTTGACAAATTTTCTTTATTACAAACGTTCAAGAGATGAATAAAAAAACTCAAAAAGGATCATAGAAAAGTTTTTATCCCAAAACTATGGGAGAACAAAGCATAAAAAAGAAAGAATGGAAAAATTGTAAACAGTAGCAATTGAAGGGGGGGAGCACATTTTGTGCGATTATTAGAAAGGCATAACTTCATAAACAGTAATTATCCAACCGAACGACAATCAGGCTTGAACTCAGCTCAGCCGAACTGTGAGCTGATGATATGCAACGACAACGGTAAATATGTCGACTGCCGACTGCCGACCAACCGACAAACGACAACTTCTTAAATCGTGTGCAATCAACCGCAAGTGGAACAAAAGGCGGATCAACGGCAGAAGAAAAGGTAATCGAGAAGCGGGGAGAGTGCGCAATGGTAGAAAGCAGTACAAGAAGAAGAAGAGAAGATGAGGTAGCGGTAGCTGTAATTGAATTGTTGTCTGAACTGACATTGTGAGTGTGTGTGTTTTTTGGATTTTGCCAGGACAATGCGGCAAAGAGATGTTGTACAACAACAACAACAATAAATGGGTACAACAACAACTATAAATGTTGTACAACAACAACAATAAATGTTGTACAAGAACAACAACAACAACAACAACAACAACAGTAAATATTTATTACAACGACAAGAAATGTTTTACAACAACAACAACAAAGAAATGCTATACAACAACAACCAAAGTTGTACAACAACAACAACAAAAGTTTTACAACAACAACGTTATTTGTACAAGATTATTTTTTCAACATTACAACAACAACAATAATAATATTGTACAACAACAACAACTCTACAAAAAATATCTGCCTTGCGGATCAGCATCATTAGACTGGCATTTAATTCCAATCTGTCATTTTTTTCTTTTTGTTGTTTTTTTTTGTTTTGCAATGTCACAGACAAAATCGACAAATCGAAAAAAAATCTATCCAATCTTCTTACAATGATTTCGGTTTCCCTCGCCGTCGGCGCTGCCACACTGTAGGCGCTACCTTTTGATGATGCTAAAATTATTAAGGATTTATTATGATTATTATATTAAATACACAGCAGGATCTCTTGACGGTCGTTGGCCGGAGTAGCGTGACATTTTTCTTGCGCGAGGGGATGACGACAGCAAAAATGTGCGCCCGAAGACAAAGAATTGCACACACAGCCGCGCACACATGCGCAGCGGCTTATTGTAAGAATTTGTCGGTGACAAAGATGAAATCAAATTAGGCAACAACAACAATATGCATACTACTTTTCGATATTTATAGCTTCATGCGCATATTTATGTATATTACTTCAATTACACATGTATACCTGTATATGTATATAAAACAAATGTATATGTATGTATGTGCATTTATGCCTGCTGGAGCCTCGAAATCTTTTGCTTTGCTCTCAGGATTCAAGCAAAAATGTCAACCATGCTGAAATCCATACGCCATTAGATCCAGTTATGCATCGGAGCGTAAGTATGTGTGTCTGCATGTATATGGTTAAGGCGTTTATTAAAAGTTGTTTGTTGTTATTGTTGTATATTTTTCCGCTCTGCTTCCTTGTCGAAATATTATTTTACATATCAATTATTTGATTATTTGCTTGCGGCTTTTATATTTAATTTTCCGCTTTGTCTCACTCAAGGATAAGAAGTAAATACACCTTTGAATGTGTGAGTGTATATATGTACACATGGATTTGCTATAGGCAGCATATTATATTTATAATAATACAAATTTTTAATCCCCAAAAATATAGGTAAGTGCAGTAATTGTATTGAATGTCGGGTTGTGGTTGACAATTTTCGAGTTTTTTTACAAATAAGTATCGTGAGATCAAATTTAATGTCGCATAATTATATACATACATACTTATGTACATATCTAAGTACATATATATGTAGGTACGTTTTGTAATATGATAGTTTATGAAAAATTGTTATGAATCGAGAAGCGATATGAAATAAAATATATTGTCTTCGAAAGGAAGTCTTAGAAATGGAGTATTTTAATGGACTTAAAAATATTAAATATATATTGAGAAAGCAGTACCAATGCTTGATGAATATATCCGCAAGCCTGACATTTTTACATAACACATACATTCATATGTATGTACGAGGTTTGACAATTAAGTAATGAGACTGATTTTATTACCGCGCTTGTGGTAAACCTGTGAGCCTTCCCTTCCCCTGAAATTCCCTTTCTCTGTTTCCGGCATCCCTCCCCTCTCCATTGATATATTTCCATCGCTCTAGCTTGTTTAGTTCGCGTAGTGAATCAAGTCTACTATTACCAAGTACTCGAAAGATTGCGAAAACGGGTCAACAGGGTGCGCCCAGACATCGCTCGTAACTGGATCCTTCATCACGACAACGCGCCGTGCCACACCGCCCTCAGCGTGTCCCAGTATTTGGCCTCTAAAGTAATCGCCGTGTTGCAACAGCCACCTTACTCGCCCAATATGTCACCCTGTGACTTGTTTTTGTTTCCTAAACCAAAATCGGTGGTCAAAGGAACCCGTTTTGAGTCGATTACGGACATCCAGCCGGCCGTGACGAGGGTATTCGCGGTCATCCCAGTCGAAGCGTTCCAGAAATGTTAAGAAGCATGGAAAACGCGCTGGAATCGCTATATAGCTGGCTATATAGCTTTGAAGGGAATGGCAGAGTTGTAGAATAATTTTCAAATATACGGTTTTTATGGAATCAGTCTCATTACTTAATTGTCACACCTCGTATGTACATAAACACACAGGATCTTTCTGCTTCAAACTATGTTTGAAATATTTTAGACCAAAAAGGTGAAACAGCTAAGGTTCTGTAGCTTAAGTTGTTTAATGATCTAAGCTCGAGGCAGAACATTAATCCTTGAAACATATTCACCGAAAATATACTATACATATACTTAAGCTATGATAAATGTCTAAGATATAACGGAACTATCGGATAAATTTAAACTACACTGCCAACTAGTTAAGGAACAGGCAATAAATGCTTCAGAGCGAGCACAGAATAGTGTTTGAAAAGCAAAGTTTGTGACTGAAAGCACCTTAACTACTACGGTGAAGACAAAGCTTTCCTCACATGAATCTGTATAACTTGATACTAGGGTTATCTCACGAAAATTTCTCAATAATAGGAGCTCATATTATCCCTCAAAAAATTTATGACTACATACGTATGTCCTTTGGAATACCGAAGTGTCCAAATGTAGTGTTCTGGTTTTAGAAAACCTTAGTTAAACCAATAATGTTTTATGGTGTATTCATCTGGTGGAGGGCGCTCGGAAAAGCAACACCAGATAAGCAGCTCTAACTTGTTCAAAGGGCGGTCCCATCGGTATCTGTTGTGCATTAAGAACAACACCAACAATGGCACTTAATGCCGTTCTACACTTGTAGACATAGCTATTAAGTGCTTACGGCGGAAGCTGCTATTCGACTTAGAAGCGCTCGGTATATGAGGGGCCCTGGGTAAGGATACGATTAAATTCTCAACTGCGTCATTTTTATGCATTCCTTTCTAAATCAGTGCACCAGAGAGCATTCTCCTGGCTAAGCGGTTGAAGAAAGAGTGAGCTTTTCGCCGGTTGGATCGCGTAGGAGGTGGCGTCTTCTATCGTGAGCTCTTTATCAACTCCAGTTTCAGTTAAGCAGACGACCGTAGTGTTTATAAAGAGAAGGTGGCTGCCATCAAGCGGCCAGTAAATGTGCTGCTGCGAAATGCATCTTTTTTTTAGATATTCTTGCTTTCATTTGGATAACCGAGCAGCTATACTGCTGTGTGCACAAAATTATTCAAGAGGTGCATTAGCAAGATCTTCAAGCTTCTGTTTAGACTTATAGCTTCATATTAGACTTATGTGGATACCTGGCTCCGGCGGTATCGCCTTAACCTGCATATCGGGAATCTGATATCACACCGTTATACTTTTTCCTGTGGGAATATGTAAAGTCTAACATCTATGTGGAAAATCCAGCTTCGATTCAGACCTTGGATGTAAACATCACGTGTGCTACTCGCCAGTTACCAGTCGAAATGCTTGAACGAGTCATTGAGAATTGGACTCAACGGATGGACCATCTGAGACGTAGCCGCGGCCAATATTTGAAACAGAAAATCTTCAAAAAGTAAATGCCAAAGCATGTTTTTTCGGATAATAATAAACATCCGCTTTTAAATTTGAAGATTCTGTGTTTTTCTTTAAAAAAAAAAATAGGGAGCTTCAAAATGGGCCACCTTTTATAAGTACAATAGCAATTTTAGTGAATTTATATACATTTTTTTTTAATAATCTTTACTTTGTCATAAAAAGAATATCGAAATTAATTTTCGAAACTATCAACCATTTTTTTAATTGCAAAAAAATCAATTCTCGAAAATATCAAAGACTTTTGCATTTAATGAATTTTAGCAACAATTTAAGCAAACTCCCAAATATGGCCGAAATTCTATTGGCTTGAAAGCGCAAGTAAGTTTTCTTGCCATTGAAATGTGTGCAAACACACTACATACATACATACCTACATATGTATGTACTTATATACATATACATATATCTGCATACGAGTATACACTCATGCAGAATAGTGACAACATTGAATGCGCAAATGGCTTTAAGAAACTTTAAGTACAACAGCCACAACAACAAAAAAAATAGGTAGTAGACAGACACAAATTTTGCAAGCAGACATTTATTGTTGCTGTATTTGTAATTGTTTCCATTGCTGCCAACTCTATAGGCCACAGTTAGTAGTATGTATTGAATGTATTTGTATGTATTTGTATGCATATGTACTTTATTGTTGTTGTCGTCTGGACCATGCGACATGCCAATTGTTGCGTTCACCATTTTCTAAATTTGTGTCCAAAAGGGAAAATCGATAATTTCGCAAAACGATTGAGTACATAGGGCGAATGAACCATGTAAATGCCATGTACTTACATATTGATGTATGTATGTATGTATGTATATCAGTATATTGTAGGCACAACACCAAATAGTCTATGGTACTAAATGTTTATACGCTTATATATGTATGTATGTATGTTTGTATGGATGTATGTATGGTTGTTTGTTAGTGTAGCTAACTAGACAACAAGAGACGCGACTAACTCCTCGACTGCACACAGCTGACTGCGAGTTTTCTCGACGCATTTGTGTCATTTGGCGGAAAAGCGGCAGCCAATTCTGCTTGCCGAAGCTCTGACACTGTTGCTTACAACTACAGTTACAAGCACATATACTACACGTAGATACATACCAACGTTCATATGTATGTAGCGCTTTGGTGGCAAGCCATTTAAGTGACTGGGCGACTGATATGGGTGCTGGCATGCTTGCATTTAGTTAAATTGAGATGCGGGTAGTTAGTTGAGGTTATGTACGGAACATTACATACATACTATATATGTATATATACACACTCTTATTGTTTCAACACATCAGACCCTGTTTTGCTGAAATTTTATCTGCGTTCTATTTTTAGTGGAACGCTCTACTTACATACTTACATTCATATGGATATATATTTGTCTGTAAATACATATGTATATGCATATGTAATCGCTCTTTTAAGCAGCGAAAGTGCTTTGAAATTGTAACGATGTTATAAATTTTTCTTAGAAAAGCTTAAATTCTGTTATTGGACAAGCGTTCATACTTCTTAAACACAAGTTTTGGTTAGGAAAGTCACCGAACCTGGCTTAGAGATTAACTGCAACCTTCTTGTCAAACGCAACAGAATATTTTAGGTTTACCACGAAGTTTGCAACACTCAGAAGCAAAAGTTGGAGACCCTATTAAGGGTCAGCGTGAAGAACTGACTCTATTTAGCCAAGTATGTCTGTCCGCCCGTCAGTATATACGCGACAAAGGCGCTCAGTTTTTCAGATTTCGCTTTGAAATTTTTTACACGTTCTGTTCTAATCAAGCAGCTACTCATATGCGTGAGTTGCCGTTATCGGACTACTATAGCCTATAGCTGCCATACAAACTGAACGATCAAAATCAAGTCCTTATATAGAAAACTTTTTTGTGTGACAAGATATCGCCACAAAATTTTGCATAGATCATTCTCTGAAACAACGCTACAATCTTCGAAAAAATTATTTTGATCGGATCACTATAGCATATAGCTGCCATACAAACTCAACGTTAAAAATCAAGGCAAAGATCAAAATTGGAATTTTACCATGTTAAAAATATCGAAAAAATAACAAATATGCGGTAAGAAAATTGGGGTAGAGTCAGAGAGAGTAGGCCAGCCCGCAGCTATAGACCACTATCGAAGTGAAGAAAGGATTTTATTTCGCCGCACTGGTTTTAGGATGACATATGGGACAAATGTGTATATATTTTTATGAAAAGTTTACAATATGTATATATATATACATATATATATTATATACATATACATGTATTACATACATACACATGTGTATATATTTATTGCCATTAAAGCCAAGAGCTTTCGCCTGTTTGTTCCGTTCCGCCACGGTGTTAAATAATTCATTTGCTGTTGAAAGTGTCAAAAAAAGGAAACAACTGCAACAACAACAAAGCGTATACATATGTATATACATACATACTATATATATAGCACGATACAATATACAATATACATGTACTGTTTGTATGTCCGCCGGTAATGACAATTGTATCATCACACCAGCCAAGTGTATTGTCGAGTAAAAACAACGAAAAGTCGAAAACTGCGGGTATTTTATGTTAATCAGGTCAATGGCACTCACTGTCGTCGAGTATCACACGACAATTTAAGCGCGTCTAATTTTGGGGTAAAATTTAAAATAATACGAATTCAGTTCAAGTGCATAAAATTAGATGAATTTCATTTGATGATTATTTAAAAGGAACATATAATTGAAAAAAAGAAAAAACAATGTTTCTAGCTTCATTGAAAAACGATAAACAGGCATTTAATTAATATAATTAATTAATACTTAATATTTCGATGATATGAGCATTTAATAATTATATATATATTCTATAGGATCTCAGAAGTTTTATGTTCATGTTATAATTAGATCATTTGTTGTTGTACTCACTTTACATCGTTAAATTACATGAAAAAGTGTTATTAACCTGAAAAGAAAAAATGGTTAAATTTGTAAATAAATCGGATTTCAAAATATTCTTACAAATTAAGTAATAATAAAAAATATTGACTTAATATGAAATATAAAATTTGCAAAATATTTTTTGTTCATTAATATAATTTAAAATTTTTATTACTTTTAAATAATTGTAATTTTCTATGCAAAAATGTAACTGCTTAAAACCACGCATTTGCTCTCAAAAACCGCGCCGCAAAGCCGCGCTACCTTCTAACACCCATCTACGCCATTAATCTCAAGCAACTTGAGTGACTTTCAATCTACTCCACAAACAGTGCCAAGCTCACCCACCACGTTCGTCTATTCAATCATGCCACCAGTACATTTAGTGGTTTACAAGTGGTTTCTACCTTTTAAAGTGGGGATTTTCTCTTGGAAGACGAAGAACGTCCTGGGCGGCCAAACAAGTTTGAGGATGAGAAACTGGAAGCTTTACTCGCTGAATATTGTTGTCAAACGCAAGAAGAGCTCGCTAAATCTTTGGGAGTCACTCAAGCAGACATTTTAAAATGTAGAATAGCAGTCCGAAACATTCAAAAGCAAGGAAATTGGATTTGTGATGAAGTCGAGAGACATTTAAAGACGATTTTGTATGTCTGAAATGCTGCTTAAATGCTTTAAAAACAAGTTGTTTGTGCGTTGGATTGTGATTTTTGATGAAAAATGGATCCATTACCACAACCTTAAACGCGAAAATCATATATGTATATGTATAACATCTCGCTAAGCAACCAAAACAGCGGCCAAGCCGAATATCCACGATTCGTATTTGTTGTGAACAGAAGGTTGTTTATTGGTAACTTCTCAAATCGGATAAAAGCATTAATGGGGAACGCTACCGACAATAACTTAACAAACTGAATCAAGCGATTGTAAAAAAAAACATCCAGATTTTGTGACAAGACACGGGTCAATAATTTTCTACCATAAAAAGTTCGGTCTCATGTTGAAAGATACGCTAAAAACTATTTTGAAAGCAGCGGCTGGTATATTTTTTCACACTCGCCTTCTCCGTCTGACTACTACTTGTTTCGATCGATCCACAATGTTCTCAGTGGCACGCTGTTCACAGCAGACAGAGTATCCAAAATTGGTTTAATTCGTTCTTGACCGTCAAGCCGATGCAGTACGGAATCCACAAACTATCAGGACGATGGGAAAATGTTATAGTTTTAGGTGGGTAATATTTTGAAAAATGCTTTTCATAAATAAACGTTCAAATTTTGAAAAAACAAAAAAGCACGAATATAAAATTAGAGACCCAATATCAAAACCACAATATCGGTTAATTGAAAATTGTGATATTTTTAAACTAAGTAGGATAATATTGGGACACTTGAGTAAACAAACGACAATAAGGAGCAGCTGAAAGGACTGCCTTGTAAAAACAATGCCTGAACAACACAACCACAATGCCGATAATGCCTAACAAAGCAAATATTATGCTACCTTATAAATATTTAATAATAAATTGAGTGAGCATTAAGTTATTGGTTAGTTTACCGTGAGCGAAGCGTTACCAATAAGGATAACAAGCGTGCAATATCCCTAATAATCCTGGTGACAGTTACATGGATGCTTATACATCCGTACAAACATAATCACATACATATGTACATACATATGTATATACATATATACAATAATATATTTCTATCAAATCCTTGCTTGCCAATAAATCGCTGTGCGAAAAAATATTTGCAACCAACCGAAAAAACAACAAATATGCGCACACACCGCTGCTAAGCAAGCAAGCAAAAAACTATAACAATAACAATAATTCTAAGCATAACAACAACAAGCACAAGCAAGGATATAATAACATCGATTGCGACAACATGCGACGGATTTAAAAACAAATGACATCTCCGACGCACAGATACAGATATCAAATATATAAATGCATTTGCGCATGTATGTGTATGTGTGTGCTTGGCTAGGGCAGGACACAGGATATGAAATATTAAAGCATAACAGGATCAACCGCAGTAATATGGGAATAAATGTTTGTGCATATGTCAACACAGCGATTGCTGCATGCCACATATGTATTGTTGGTGTTGTTGTTTTTTATATTGGCTGCTGCATTGTCTCACCTAAGTAAACACAAATACATGTGAATGTATGTGGCATATCGCATCGTCCTTGTTGCGCAGTTATTGCTGCTGTTTTTGCTATTGTTGTTGCATAGCTGAGTTGTCAGCAGTTGCATGCCGCTTGTCTACCTTTGACTATAGCGTTGTTTTTGTTGTGCAGCTTTTTTATATTTTACTTACTGCTCTGGCTTTTGGCTACTGGACTGTTTGTTGTTGTTGTAAATAAATTTGTTGTTGTTGTTGTTGTTATTATTTTTGTAATACCATTTATTTGTTGTAAAACAATTTGTTGTCGTTATAATATGTTTTTTATTAATACTTATACAAGTTGTTGTTGTTGTTGTTGTTGTTGTTGTTATACCATTTTTGCTGTTGTACTCGAATTTGTTGTTGCTTTGTGTTTTTGTTGTCAAGCGTTTTTTGAATTATTTATTTTCATTTGTGTGTTGACAATTTTGTTGCAACTAAACCTCAGTCACTCCCTACCTTGCCTTGCTTCCTTAACAGTTTGTGTGCGTTTGTTGTTTTTTGTTTGTTTTCATTGTCAACTTTACCTTTGCGCAATTCGCTTTAAATTCAGTTGTCCGCAACATGTACTTAATGTATATTTGTAAATCTGTGGCATGTTGCACGTAGCAGTATGAATGATTGTCTGTGTGTGATTTTTATTATTCTCAACTTTTTTCCCTACAATGATCATTGCCTTATTGAAATATATCTGCAAATACATATGTGTGTGTGTATGAGTTGGTTTGTTGTTGTTTGTTGGTTGGTCCGCAAAGATGGCTGAAAACTTGTTTCGCGCTGACATCTGCAATCATTTATGAAGCCACCAACCACTTTAGATGACAAACAGAAAATTCAAAATATAAATATTGTATGCGCTTGCGGCTGTCGTTGTTGTTGTTGCATGTTGTACATGCTATAAAAAAATTATGGGTGCGACCTTGCAACGGATGCGCATACCTTTGGTATTATTAATTTCGTTGTTGTTATTGTATTTGTATTATTTGTCTCGCATTCGCATTACAATTCTCTGATTTGAAGTGCACTCAAGCGTATGCGATTAAACATGCAACGAAAAGGAATCGTGTGTGTGTGCGTATGTGTGTTAGTCTGATTTCTGGTAAATATGATTATTCAAATGGGTTGCATGCATTTTTTTGGCAAACTATTTTACCATATATAATCAAAAAAATATAAACAGAAACGTATATGTATATGTAAATGTACCGTTAGTTACTATATGTATTAAATCTGTATTTGAAAAAGGCTAAGACATATTCGCTCATATAATCTGTCACTTCGGGGGAAAAAGTATTGTAAGCCACTTTTCGATGAACACTTGCAACAATTTAATGAGATTTAAGTTTTTCGTTAAGAAGAAGCTTGATAAAATATCTTTAAGGCCTAATAGTGGACTCTATTGTTAATCCAAATCTTAAAAGAATAAGGAATCGAACAAGCAAACTGACATAAACCTGATAAACTAGCATAATTGCAAATATTATAAGAGCAATGATGTGTCGATTCAACTGGTATAAACTGGTATAAAATTGATAAATCCTGGATCGAATAAAAGTTATACCACTGAGTGGTTACTGTTCGATTCACCAATTCTTAAAGAACATATGAATCGAACAGGCAACTGGTATAAATCAGATAAAACTAGCATAATTGTATAGAAAAAGTTTTGTCCTACTTAATAGGTTCATTTTAATTTACTAAATCTTAAAGAAATATGGTCTAACAAACAAACTGGCATAAACTTGATAAATTGGCATAATTGTATTGGGGGGGGGGGGAGGGGGGGGCAAACAAAAAAAAAAAAAGGTCAGATTTACTACTTCGGTATACATCTGTATATCAGTTTATACGGATTTGTAAGGGTTTATTTCTTCTATACAATTAAATAAAGATAGTCACTACAATAGGAATCATGAACGTACTGTTTTTCGACCGATAGGGTAGCTAAACACAGTAGTCGCTTTCAGTTTCTTTAGATTAAACCAAGAGGAAACATTTCCGTATTTTGTAAATTACCCCAAAGGAAATATTTCCTAATAATAAACAAGACTCTTGGCGGAACGAACGTATTTTGTGAAAGTGTGGATGTGTTCTTCCCCACGTCTTTCTTGGAATTTCCGAATTCTTCGCACAGACCTGGTACTCGTCCTCACCAGCTCAAGTCGTTCAGCAAGGAAGATACGATTTTTGATTGAACAAAAATTTCCTTAACAGGTAACCTCATATCTCGTCACCTTCGAATCTTAAAAATAATTTGAACTAAGAAAGAATGGAGAATAACACTTGACAAGAGTGCTAATTTGGAAAAAACAAAAAAAACAACCACCCACCCGGTAAAAGCAAATTGAGAAAGGATCCCTTTCTCTGTGTCCTTATCATCACCGTCCTGATTTATGGCGCCAAAACATTGGACGATAAGAAAGAACTTGAAGCATTTCAGAAAACTGTTTGGGGTATTATTATGTTTTAAAAAGAAAGAAAAAGAAGAAGTAGGCAAGGAATAAGGCGATGCTTATATTATAGTTAAGTCTCTAATAATTACAGTTACACCTGGTGGGACATTGTGCCTTTTCTAACAAAAAAAAACATGATGCCAATGAAAAATGAAAGATTTTTCTGTTCCCCGATTTCTAAATATTTTTTTTACAAATAAATTTTCTTTTAATTAACATAAATTTCTCTATATACAATGGTTAAAAATATCGAAGAAAGAATTTGTTTCAAATTTTGTATTCTATAACAAATTTTTGTTCTGGACGACGTCAGGTAAGTGATTAGAGAGATAGACTATAGAGAGCTTGACTCCTCTCGCCAGTCCGTCCGAATGATTTTAATAGAGATTTTGTTTTTGAAATAGCGTTATTTGGCTCGACTCGGTCCGAGCAAGCTGCATTTTTTTCTCAAAAACTTGTACAGTAAAAAAGTCTCTTTAGACACGTTTCATCATGTGAATTCCGATCCCACATTCACGGAGAGTATTATAACTGCTGATGAAGAAAGAGTTTTTATTAGTTTTGACAGTAAACAAGTAAAAAATCATCAGATTGAAAAAAAAACCCCAAGCCGAACCCTAAAAAACCAACGCCCACCCGCTCAAAAATTAAGGTAACCCTGGCCCATTTTTCGTATGTTTGCTGAGTCGATGAATTAGTTCCGAAGGGGGACATACGGTCAATAAGGAGTTCTATGTTGGGGGGCCACTTGTGGAAGACAGTTCATAGATTTTACACGATGATAATGCACCCATCACATCGAGCCAACGATTGTGAACGAATTTAGCCAAAGACGCAATGAAAACCATTGATCAACCACCGTATTCACGTTCGTTCCACAAACTTGAAAACTACCGCTCCTTGGAACACGTTTCTCAATCAATCGATAGATGAAACAAAAACTTTGCTGAAAAGAGTGAAGGGTGGGATGTGTTTATGAAAAGTGTTTCGAGGACTGGAAAATCGTTACTGTTTTTTCATTTGGTGGGGACTACTTTGAAGGCGACAAAATAAATATTGTTTAATATGGAGTGGGGCCATATAAACTTTAAATTTAAAGATAGGGCGTAAAAGATTGAGTGAGGTTTTACTTTGCTGTATGGGACACGTAACGCCGTCCTGCTGGAACCAAATGTTGTCCCAAGTCTTCCTCTTCAATTTGCTCGGACTGTTACGGCGGCTTCCTTCTTCATTTCGAAAGAAAAATAGGCCGATGATTCCACCAGGCCACAAAAATCTGCACCATACAGTGATTCGTGCTGGGTGCATTGGCTTCTCTCGACGATTAAGTTACGCGTTTTCTGTGCCCCAAATGCGACAATTCTGCTTGTTTAACGGAAACCATCGAGGTGGAAAATGAGTCTCGTCCGAAAAGATGATTTTTCGGTAAAATTGACCATCCTCGGTCAAACGATCTTCTGCCCAATCTGTCAACTTGCCCAGTTCTCTTCTAGTGAAAAAGCGACCCATTTCGTAAATTTTAGGCTTTTTACTGAATATCTGTCCCTTTCTAAATGGTATTTTGACGTTTCCAATGTCGGAATATAGGGGGTAAAAAACAAAAAAAAAAAAAAAAAAATTTTTTTTTTTAAAAAAAAAAAAAAAAAAAAAAAAAATTTTTTAAAAACGTTAGATGGTCCACCCGTTATCTTAATTGAAATATTTTCCGTTTTATTTACAATTTTTTTGGGCCATTTTTTGGGGAGGGTATTATTATTATCTGTAATCATTTTTTCTTCATGAACCCAAAATATTTTTATATCCTGATAATGATTCACGACAAGTTTTTTTATTTTCAACCATTTTTTATTATTATATGATTTTTTACATTTTTCTTTTCCCTTTACAATTTCTCAAGCCACCATTTTCCATACGCTCATAAATTTGGTAGGCCAAATAAAAATTATGGAAAACTCGTTTTCATTTGAAGACGCCGATATGTCTCCAACAGCATATTGCCGCACCTTCATTCTACCGCACACTAAAGCACTTTGTTGTTGGTGATCATTAGTAAATCTGAACTGGGCTACAAATGAAGTTTCATTTTGGTCTATAATTTCCCAATTTTTTGGATTTTTTTATTTTTTTTTTAATTTTTTTATTTTTTGGCTTTTTGTTTTTTCTGTTTTTTTTTTGGTTTTTTTTTCAGTTTTTGTTTATAATTTATTCACATCCCGTACACAGGCAGCACAAATCATTTTGCTGGGTCTAGACTCTAGAGTGAGAAATATTGGGGAAATGGTCACAAATTCATTTTCATATATACGTACATATGTAGATATCATATACTTATCATTATATAACACATTTATATACATACATACAAACACACATGGGACCGCATGGCATAATTTTCTTTACTTTAGAAATTTTTCCTACACTTTTTACCTTTTTTTGTTTTTTTTTTATTTTTAAGATTTTTTTTCCTTTTCCATTTTTTTCGAAATTCTCTTCCTGTCCTCTTTTCTGCCGCCAACCAGAATGGTACTTCATTTTTTATTACGGACATCATTAAAAGTTTTTGGAATAAATAATTACAAATGCATACAATATTTATGTGCGACACATACCAACACACGTACATATGTATATATGTATATACCCACACATACTTCAAGATACTGAAAATGTTTTGTAATGAAATTGATTTTCCTGCAGTCAAGCAAAATGTGCGAGTGAACTTGAATGGGCCTTTTTTATGGAGTGGCAAATGGTGACATGTAGTTGTCGTTGTTGTTGTTGTTTCGGTTGTGATTGCCGGTGTCAGTGTCAATGTCGTTGTCGTGGTCGTGCCAGCCGTTGTGGCCACCAATTCCATGCATGTATGTATATGTGTACTCTTTAATATCAGATAACAAACGTGATTCGTTACAAAGACAACAACACCAACTGGGGGAAACAAATTTCATATGTCATCTAAACTATTTAACATTAACATTTTATATTGGAAAGGTCAGTCATATGGCGATTTGAGCCTCATTACGAGTTCTGCGCCTGATTTGTATTTTTTTTTTGAAAATTTTCTTTGGTTTTTCATTGCTTCGGTTTTTATTCTCTACTCACACTTCGCTTTCATGTTCACCTCTTTGCGTGTATGTGTAAGTTGTTGTATTATAATAAAATGAGTTAAAATTGAAAAAAAAAATCGTAATGAAATAGTGTTGGAAAATGGGTATTCATGTAAATTAAAAAGCGGTTCTTCTTCATTATTTCTTTAATTTCATCGAGTGCAGTCGTAAAATAGCAAATGCACGTCCGAAATTTGAAGAGTTGCGCCGAGAATAAAATTAAATAGATTTTCGTGATATAGAGCGGAGATTTACGAGTAGCTTGGTTAGCCGACTTATGTGTGGTTTTGAGTGTTGGAGGTTAGGGTGAGCTGATAGGTTTATATTTTTGCTAAATTTCGATAGCTAACGGAACTGTGTTGCTGGAACCTGTGGGAAAATAATTTTTTTAGGTTTTGAAGCAGATTTTCAAGAAGTTATGCGCCAAAAATATATTTGAGATTTTTTTCAAAGAAATCTTCAAATTTTAGTTTCAACATTTTAAGAAAATTAGCTACATTAGCTACAAAATACGAAAAGTCTTTTTCGACTACCCAATATTTAAAGAATTCTTTGTCTTTTTCTACAGAGTTATTTGAGGCGTCTTATTTGTGATCAGATGTTGAAAAAGAGTAGGGAACTCTCATAATATTTAGACTTTCTGTCTTTTACTAAATAATTTTATCCAAAAAAGGACGATATGGCTCTGATATATATATTTATAAGTCACCTAGGTAGTTTTACCTGAAAATTTTCTCCTTTTTTGAAGAACTTTAATATTAGTTTTTTTTTTAATAAAATTTATAAAATTTGTTTAATAAAATTTAAAACTTTATTCGAGTACTTTCGGTACTTGCAACACCAACCTTCATGCCAAAGATCCCACTATGGGCTCTCTCTTACTTTATTCACATTCTACAGCGCATTCGACTTAATTTAAGTACATAAAATTCTAGAACAATTTCTACACATGTAAGTATATTACTTATTTTGTTATTTTGATTTTTTTGCTTTTTTTGAAATTAGAGAATTTATTTAATTTCATTAATGAGCGGTGTAATAAAATTAACTGCGTCAAAGTGACGAGTGGAGAATAGTTATTAATCAAAAAAGAGCACTTCAAGCGGCACAGAACCGAAAAGGCGGCGGCACGCTGCACTGGAAACGCTTTGTTGCCTGCAACACGTGCGTGCGCGGTGGGTAACGAAAGCAACAAAAAAAAGTCAGAAAAAACATAAGAACCAAAAACTCATTTTATGGCACTTTAAAGACTGACACTTAACAGCTGATTTATGTGCATTGGAAATTTAATTTTTTATTTTACATTTTTTCGAAAGCTAATATGTTTGCGTACAAGTATGAATGCATGCATGCATGTAAAGTTGTAAAGATGTACATATGTACATATATACACGTGCACTCTACAAAAATGTTGTCGAGATGAATGGGTAGCAAATCATCGCTTTTAAAGAGATTTTAATGATTAATGTAATTTGAAGATGTCTTAAGTTAAAGAAATAAAATTTTAATTTAAAAAATAAAAAATAAGAAATGGAAAAAACAAAAATTATAAAAAAGACCTAAAAAATACTTGAAAATACTTTCAAACAACAAAATATATATTTTTTATAAAAAAAAATATTTTTAAAACTCAAATGAATACTCAAATAAAAAAAAAATATTATTTACAGATATCATAATTAAAAAAAAATAATAATAAACTAAAAAAAATAAATTACAAAAACAAATGTTCCAGAATTACAAAAAGAAAAATTGCCAGCCATAAGTTTAAAATTACAGAAATAAAAATATATTTTTTAATACTATTTCTAAAATAATTATTTTATTACTTTTTTGCAGTTAATAATTATTTAGTACATAAATAAATAATAAAAAATTTATAATAAGAAATGATAATTATAAGTTAATTTTAACATAAAAAAATTAAAATAATTATTTAATTGAAAAGGTAAAATTAATTAACATATAAATAAATATATAATAATTTAAAAAAATATTTAAGATAAAAAGTATTAATTAAACGTTAATTTTGATATAGAATTTACAAAAAAAAAATTATTTAATTAAAAAAATACAAAAAAATAATACTAAATTCAAACAAATTAAATAAATAACACAAGCAAAAACAACATTTTAGTTTAAAAATGTTAATTAAAGGTTAATTTTGATATGCAAATTAAAAAAACTAACAGTTACTTAATTCAAAAGAAAAAAAATTTAACAAAATAATACTGAAATGAAAAAAAAAATTAAATTTATTATATTTAAAATATTTTTTTTGTAGTTAATAATAGTTAAACATAAGTAAATAATAATTAATGCAAAAAAAATGTTAATTAAAAAATTAAAATTAAAAGTTAATTTTTAAAAAAAATATTACAAAAACTTTAAAATTATATAATATTTAAATTAATATTAATTATAATTATTTTTTCAGTAAATAATTAATAAAAATATAAAAAAAATAAAAAATTATACAAAAAAACATTTTAAATAAAAATTAATAATTAAAATTTACTTTTAAAATAGAAAGTCAAAAAATTTTATTAAAAAAAATAAAATTTAAAATAAAAAATTACAATTAATTAAAATTAATTTACTTTTTTGCATTTAATTTTGATAATTAAAATTAAAATAACAAATTAAAAAATAAGAATTATTTAATTAGAAAGAAATAAAACAAAATAATACTGAAATTAAAAACAAATAATTAAAGTGTAGTATAACAGAAATTACTCTTTTATAGTTAATAATTAGTTAAACATAAATTAATAAAAATTAATCCAATAAAATATGTTAATTAAAATTAATAAATAGGCTAACTTTATGTAAAAATTACAAAAATTTTTTTTAATAAAATTAATTATAATTAATTTAATTAAAAAAAATAAAAAAAAAAAAAATGTAATAAAAGTTATAATTAAATATAATTTTATAATTAAAAAATAATTATTTGATTGAAAAAATTAAAATTAAATAAATATTAATATAATTAAATTTTAAAATTATTTTTAATTTAAAATTAATAATAATATTATAATTAAAATTTTGATATAAAATAAAATTATAATATTAAATTAAAAATTAAAATTAATAAAATTAATTAAAAAATTAAAAAAAAAAAATATTAATAAAAATTAATTTTTAATATATATTTTTTTTGCAAAAATATTATAAAATATAAAAAAATAATATTAAAATAAATACAATAAATACAAATAATTTTAATTGAAAAAAATTTTTTTTTATTACTTTTTTTAATTAAAATTAAAATTTCGGAAAATAATTAAATAAAATATTATTGTAAACAAAATACAAACGCGAGCAGATCTTTATACAAAAATATTTTTAACACAATTTACCTAAACCTAAAATACTAAATTATTTAAGGAATACAAATACTTAAATTCTTCCACAACCAGCCACCGAAGGAGCAGTCGAGCTTTAAAGGCAACAATTAGACTGCGATTTAAATTCCTAGTCTTAACTGACCTTGTCTGCAACAAGGACAATTACCACTACGCATACACATACACACGCACGCAAATGTATGTACATACATATATGGAGCATAGAGCCTGCCATTTAAATCTATTTCGCCGTCTATGTACAAGAGCTGCCCTGCAGCCGGCAGCTAAACACAGCTGAGAACAGCGCAAGTAGTGAGCATGTGCATATACTACAAATATACATATTTATATACAAGTATGTGTATGTTTGAGCTGAGTATCACTGGCAAATGTTTCGATTAAATTTAATCGATTTCTTTGTAAACTCGAAACCAATGTCAACAGCCCATTTATTTACGGCTGCCGCTGTTACCGACTAATATGTGTTGCAAAAACCAGAGAAAGACAATACATACAAATATATGTATACAATATATGTGAACATGTACATATATGTTTGTGTATGTCGATAGAAATGACAACAAACATTGCCGTTTGGCGTCTAGGCCAGGAAGTTGACAAGAAGACGCACCAAAGCCGAGCAGCCAAGCTGCCTATCGGTGTGTGAGGCCAATGGCTGCGCGCTTGGAAAAAGTCCTTTTTGTTTTACCGTTTTTTTCTCGATTTGTATTTGGTTTTTTGGTCTCGCCGTCGGCAACTAAAGCAACGACATGCCGGAACTAACGAAAAGTACCAGCAGTTGCAGGCGAAATAAAGGACTACATATACATATGTTATATATTTATATACATATACATATATGTATGTATATGGCAAGTAAGTTTTACATAAAACACCATGTAGACACTTGAATTTCGGCATGCGAAAGAGAAAAAAGGCTAAATGGCAGCAGTTTTTGGGGCTGACGCCCTCGTCTGTGGCGGAATTCGAAATTTGCTTAAATTGGCGCACTATTTACTTACTTCACTTAGGCGAATATATGTACATATGTACATACATATAGTATGTGTATGGGAAAATGTTACAAATGGCTGCCACTGTGCAACTAAATTTACATATACACATGCAAGAACGTGGCAACAAGCGCTGCCAAGTTGAATTGTCCCGGTTTCAAAGGCGAATGTTCATTTCAAAATGCTTATAGGTACATATGTGTGTAATTTTTACATATATATAAGTAGAATAAGGTGCATATATTAACAAAGTATATAAGCCAAGAAGGCAGATCGCCAATTGACGGCAATAACTACATACTAAACTATACTATATATAGATACATATTGACACATGTGTACACTTGTCTAGATATATGTATATGTATATGGTAAACACTTGTGCGCTTTTTCGCCAATATCGCTTGACTGAGTTTCCTCTGTTTCGCCGGTTAAACTATTTAAAGTTTCGCTTGCGAAATTTGCTTAGAAATATTGAGGGAGAACTAATTGCCGTTGTGTGTGTGTGAAGGTAACTAAGTACATACTTATATTTATTAGTATAGAATTTGTTGAGCCACAAAGCGTATGGAAAACTTTAAAAACGTGGCAATTGTAACAGGTACTCGAGTGAGTTGAATGAACTGCCAATTCATTTAGTCGATATTATTTTTAAATAAATACATGTAACACATATGTACATTTACATAATATACTCGTATTTAAACTTGATTTCTACAAAAGTTGAGTTAACTACATAATTAACAGCGCTTAAGGCGATATTTGTATGAAACTATTTTTTTAATATTTATAATAATTTTTTATTTATTGTAATTTAAAATCTGTTATTAAATGTGCTTTAAAAATTTCGAAAATTGTATACTAATTTAATTTTGGCAAAATACTAAATTTAGAACAAATCATTTCCAAATATTTAGCTTCGAGATGCCAATAATAACGGCAGGATTCTGCTGAGTTCTTGACCGGATAAAAAATTCAGGTCCGCTCCAGTTATATAGACACGACTGTCGTGGGAACGGTTAGTCGAGAAAGTCTTTTCGTATTTTGTCAATAGATGTCGTTGCAGACGTACATATATATCCAGTGCTACCAATCACATTTTTACATACCATATATGCTGGAAATGTGAGATTTTTAACTTCAATTAACCAGAAAAAAATTAAATTCTTGGAAGTTGACAAAAAGTTACAGCTGTTCAAAAATGAGTGAAAATAATGGAGAAGTTCGCTATATTTTGAAAATTTTTTTTTTAAGGAAAGAATGCCACGCAAGCCACCAATGAAATTTGTGAAGTTTACGGAGACGATGCTGTATCAGTTCGTGTAGCACAACAATGGTTCGTTCGCTTCCGTTCTGGAAATTTCGATGTGAAAGATGCACCTCGCTCTGGTCGACCTATCGTTGAAAAAGTCGATGAAATTATGGAAAAGATTGACCAGGACCGTCACATAAGCAGCCATGACATCGCTAAGGAACTTAACATTCATCATCAAACGGTTTTGAACCATTTAAAAAAGGCTGGCTACAAAAAGAAGCTCGATGTTTGGGTACCACATGAATTGTCTGTGAAAAATTTAATGGACCGAATTAACATCTGCGATTCTTTGCTGAAACGAAATGAAATCGAACCATTTCTGAAGCGAATGGTAACAGGAGACGAAAAGTGGATCAAATACGACAATAATGTGCGAAAAAGATCATGGTCCAAGCGTGGTGAAGCTCAACAAATGGTCGCAAAGCCAGGATTGACGCCTCGAAAGGTTATGCTGAGTGTTTGGTGGGATTGGAAAGGAATCATCCACTATGAGCTACTCCAGCCTGGTCGAACGATTGATTCTACATTTTACTGTCAACAACTGATGAGATTGAAGCAAGCAATCAAAAAAAGTGGCCGGATCTGATCAACAAAAAGAGCTTCGTCTTCCATCAGCACAGCGCTAGACCACACACATCTTTGATGAGTGGGCAAAAACTGGTAGAGCTTGGCTGGGAAGTTCTAATGTATCCACCATATAGCCCTGACCTTGCACCATTGGACTACCATTTGTTTCGGTCAATGCAGAACTCCCTTAATGGAGTAAAGTTGGCTTCAAGAGAAGCCTGTGAAAATTACTTGTCGCAGTTTTTCGCCGAGAAACCAGAAAAGTTTTACACTGATGGAATAATACCTCTAGCCGTAAAATTACAAAAAGGGTTCGATAAAAATGGTGCATATTTGGTTCATTAAAGTTCATTATAAATATAAAAAGAAATAAGTTGAAGTGCGGTAAGAAATACGAAAAGACTTTTTCGACTACCCAATATAAAATACTAAAATAAAAAAATAAAAAATGTACTTTGTCTCAGCACATTCCTTTTTTCACACAGTATATCTAAATTTAGACACCACCTAAAAATACAATCGACTTTCAGAGATTTTGTAAATTTGCCAAAAAAAAGCTGTGCAGAAGCTGTTCTTAAATATTACTAAAATCACTTAGAATATTATTTTACATTTTTGATTCGTTTAAAGTTGCTTTGAATTTGATGTGGCATTGTCAATAAGGAAAGAGAGCATATTTTACTTCCTGCGCATTTTTCAAATCGAAATATCAGCATTTAATTCGAAACGAAGCATGCTTAACTAATACTCATTCATGCATATAGGTGTATATATATATGTATGTAAAAATGTATGTATATATTTATGTATGTCAATTCATTAAGTCTTCTAAATAGTGGCATATTCAAAATGTCGCGTGACATACGCACATTGTCATTGCGGACGCGAGACATCTGCTCATCTATAACCCATCAACGGCGTCTAAGTAAAATGCGAGAGCAGCTTGAGGGGTGCAGCTTAAACTGGCACAGCAGCAGTATTTAACTGCGCGTAGATTAATATGTGTGGATAGGAGTATATAAGTATACACATATGTACATATGTGTGTGTATATATATGTATGTTTGTACACATTTATGTATGTATGCATTTTGGCATCACCACCATCAGCAGCACACCACCAGTGTGCCACCATCATATTCATCATTTTCGGAAAGAAGCATAAAATCAACAAAATCGACAAAAATCAGCAGACACCATTTATGCACCCATTCATATTGTAGCAATCACTAACAACAACAACAACAATAAACGAGAAGTATTTACCAGCGCTTTGCATTGTAATTTAATAGAATTAAGAAGCAGACAAAATATCATAACAACAACAACAACTGATGACTGATATACATACATATTTACACTTACATACCATACAAACATATATTTTTATATACATATATACATATGTATATATACAGTATGTGTATAGTGTATATGCATAGATATATTACTTGCTCGCATAAAATCATATCTCGCTAATACCTTCAAAATTCAAAATGGTTACCAGTTCAGCAAAAAAAAAAGAAAACAAAATACAACAAAAACATGAAATATAAAAACCCGTTGATCTGATATGAATTATATGGCGCGCTGCCGGCATTTCTACCCTTTTGCGCACCAAGCAACATACATACATACAAACATACATGTAAATGCGTATGTTTCCATGTATGTGTGTGTGTTTGTGCATGACAATTGTTTCACACTTCAATCTACATTGAGTAAAATGAAAAAGTTAGTTGAAATTAGTATTCAGTTGAAGGCATGAAAAATTAAATATGCCAAAGCGGTGGGCTAGAATAAAATGCTGGTAAGCTGCAGCCGCTCTACACACGCATACACACACAAACAAACAAACTATATGCATTTGTAGAAAGAAAGAAATATTTGATATGAGCATTTCATTAAATATAACTCTTTATTCGTTTGTGTGCATCTATGTGTTTATGGATGTGTATGTACGGCTATAAGAGATTTTATCTCGTCATACATATGAGCATAATCTGTGCGACTGCCGGCAGCCGGGTATTTGAAAAATTTGTAACAATTTGCATATGTTTTATTTCATTATAAATGCAATATACATACATATGTACATACATACATATGTATAGCTGCATGTAAGTATGGCCGGCATTACAAAATTGAATTTCTTTCATAGACATCTACGTACATATGTACCTACATATCTATGTATGTATATATGTATGTATGAACATATGTATGTACATTCATATACATATGGATACTTTTAATAGAATTCCACATTTTTCTTCGAATTTGTTAAATAATTCTGCTTCATTTACATTTATTGCGTAATGTGTATGCTGTAATTTTATCTAGAGATTATGCCTTGTGCAGCAGCTTACATTTTTCCACAGCATATACAAGCTTTTCTCTACTTTTCTGAGTTGCACCCGCCAAGCTGTCTGCTGAAAGGCCAATATTTTACGGGATAGCACAGTTGGTTGAGCAGGAAAGTTAGTTTTAGAAGGCTTATAAGTTTAGATGCGTACATAGAAAAAATATACATATTCATAGAAATATGTATATGTATAAAAACTGTTGATGCACGTATGCAGGTAAATATGTGTGTTATATGTATATATTTTTTTGTAGGAAAAAAATATTTGAGGAAAGAAATAAACTTATTAATACAGACGAAAACGTCAATAAAATGAAGAATTGATGCTTGCGAATCGAAGATTTACAGTCAGAGATCTTGCTGGCATCGTTGGAATACTGAAAGGATCGATGAAAGCCATTTTGAATGAACATTTGGAATTAAGGGCAAGCCGTAAGCCCTGGCAGCTAGTGCTTCTTACTGTGTAAGATAATAATTGTATTATTATTTTTCTTTTAATAAAAAAAAAGAACATTGAAAGCACGATTGGTTCCGAAATCACTAAATTTTTTCGAAAAACAGTGTCGCGTTGTCGTCTGTGAAACAATGCTTACCGACTACCAGGATGTCATGAATCGTTGTATTACTACCGATGAGTCTTGGATATATGCTTAAAACCCGGCAACAGACGATTAATAAACCGAATATCGTGGCAACATCGTTAACAGTTCTCTTCGACTATCAAGGTCTGATGCACTCCAAATTCCTTCCGACCCGTCAAACTGTCAAGAGGGAATATTAATTGAGTGTTATGCGTCGTTTGCGCAAAGCTATTCGTAAAAAGAGGTCGGAATTATGCGTCGACAACTCTTGATTTTTTTTTGATTTTTGCTCCACAAATGCACCGCCGCTTACTGCATTCATTCTTCGTGAGTTTTTCGCAAAATTTTTAGCCAAAATCGTGCCGCAAGCATCGCATTCGCCTGATTTAGCTGCGGGTGACTTCGGCAAACTCAAACGACTGGTCCGTTTTGAGTCAATTGAAGACATTAAACTTGAATCGGTACGCGAGGCGGTAAGCTATGCCGGAAACTGACTGTAAACAACCGTTTCGAGGATTGGAAGAAACGTTGGCACTAGTGTATTGAGGCCAAGTGGGATTACTTTAAGGAAATAATTTTCAAAAAACGTATTCCATCCACCATTTGATAAATATATCTAAAAAAAAAGTCATTCGAAAATTTCATGGTAATCGGTTCAGCCATTGCGAAAAAAATTCTCTGGAAAGTGAGCTTAAGACTCAACTTTTCAGGGTAAACTAACTTAAAATTTTGTGATTCAATTGTGCTTACCTAAAATTTTTTTCAAATACCGAAAGTACATACATATGTCTGAAATTATACGCCGCATCAGCCTCATATTTTCGGAAAATAATTTCAAATTTGAAAAAGGATTTTTTAAATGCTCTCTCTCTTAAATTTTAACACAACAAAAATTTTAACTTAAAAGTTTTCAACCCATGTGCAAGTATAGTTCTACAGATAAACCAAAAAAGACGAAATTTTTTGGGTAAAATTCAACCTTTTTTCAAATGCCTCCATTTTGCCAATTTTTGGTTTTTTTTTTTGAACGTATCCCTGTATTAGTCGAAATTTTTCTTTATAGGTTTCATCCAAGAGGAAGTTTTTCTTGTCAGTTTTCCTCTTTAGGTTTCACCCAGTGGAAGGCGAGAATCACTGTGTCAGTGGCGGAACTTTTAATCACCGCCGGAGTTCGCGTGTGACTTGAAAATTTCTAATTTTTACTTCAAAAATATATGTAGTAGTAATATCTATAATAAGCATATCCTAAAATGTAAAATAAATTAATTTAGCTGTTTTTTAATACAATTTCCATCTACATTTAAAAGCTGTGAAACTAGGTTTGCCCCCTTAAATAGTTGAAAGCAAAGCTTATGACTCAACATTAAGTTCTTTAAATTAAATATCCAATAAAACTATTCCTTCTGGTTATAAAAATATTGTTATAAAAGTACATATATACAGTGTAAATATATATTTGTTATGCTTTAAAAATAATATGCTCTGACCCAACAGTAAGTAGCATATAAGCTCCTAACAGTAGACACAGAATTTACACAAAAACTCAAAGAAATAAAAAAAAATGCGAAAGAAATAAAAGTAGATAAACAAGTGAATTTATAACTTTTCCAAGTTTGCGATAGGAGCAAATAAAATCTTTCCCATACATATCTACTTAAATATATGGTATATAACTGTAATAGCATTGCGCCAGGATGTATATTTATATATACATATACACATACAATATACATAAGCACATAAAAACGTAGCTGTCCCTGTATTCATATCTATAGCAATAAGTAACATTTTCATTAAGCGCAAAATTTCTGCAGCAAAATCGTGAGAATATTACTGATGATGATGGCACACAGCAGCACAAAGCCAGGCCAGCGACGGCAAAGCGCTGCACAGGCCATGGACACCCTGCACAGCCAGCAGCACGAGCAGTGAGCACCACAACCAACCAGCAGTGGGTGAGTGGGAAGCACAAGCACTGGCAATTGCCGTCGCGTATTTGATTCGTTATTAAATTTTGTGCCTGCCTTCCAACGAGCACGCACACCAAGCACACCGAGCGATTTGCCGTCGCTACAACGCATTTTGTATGAAATATAGCAAAAGGAAATATAACATAACGAATGGAAATGAAAAATGAGAAATAAAAACGTTAATATGTACATGCATATGTATGCAACATATATAACTAAACAACAACAACAACAATAAACGAAATAAAAAATATACGCCGAATAATTTGATTGAGAAGAAAAATTTTTTCGCTCCGCCTAACGTTGTCATAATTTGCTGTTACTGCTCACAATTGCTAGTGTGTGTTTGTTATTGTTATGCTTCTTGTTGTTGTTGCTACATTAGCTCCTCTTCTACTTTTTCAACATTATTTATGTTGTTTTTGTTGTATGGCATTTTTTATTACTTTGCTTATTACTACAACCAATACTACTGCATACAACAATATTGTGAGTGGCGCTCTTCGTTGCTCACTCTCTGCGCCGACGCATGCAAGCGCAGCGCTGCGCAGCAATGAAAATCACTCAAACCAACACAAGCGTAAATTTGCAGCTGCGAGGGTAGTGGTAGTTAATTTTTTTCTACGCAACCATTCACAACTCACATAAACTCACACAGTCGCAGGCCAGAGCAGCCATTCACACACACACACATCCGACTTGTGCTCATTTATTATTCGCCTTTTTGTTGCAATTTATTATCATTCAAGTTATTAAATGCCGCCAGTGAATTATAATCACTTCCACCCCGTCCATATTGGTGGCTGTTAGCAGCACGAGTGCAAGCGGTCGAACTATAGTATGTCGAATATTTGCTGTATTGCTTGCTGTTGGAGCTGCACTGTTGTTGTCGCTACTGTTAGCAGAGTATGAAAGAAGTTTCTGAAGTAACTGCTGTTATAGAAATTATGTTGTTAAGTTAACGGAGGAAATGTTAACGATTTTTTTCATAACCGCGACGGTTAACAGTCTTATACGCCTGTTAGGTTTCCATTTTGCATGTTCGAAATTTGTGCTATTTCACAGTTCATGAAATTACATTAACATTCCCTGCTTCTTTCATTAACATTCTCTGTGTGCTGTGTCTCAAAGGCACATAATATTTGTATATTAACATTCTCTGTCAACGTCGTCAGCGAATTATTAACATTTTGTGTTCGTTGTTTTAGCAGATATCTGAACTGCTGTATTGTTATGAATTTGTAAAATCAGAAATAATGAAGTTTTTAATGAATTTTGAATTTTAAAAAATTAAAAATAAAAAAAATTCAAAAAAACGAAATAATAACATTTTGAAAAAATAAAATAAATTTTAATATTAAAAAAAAAAAATAAATATTTTATAAAAAAAAAATATTAACATTTTCTGTTGATAAAATACTAAAGTCGACGGGGAGCAGAATGCATTGCTACGGAGTTAATAGAATTTCAGCCATTCATTGGCATACTTTAAAATTTTAATATTTAATTCTTCCGATTTTGTTAGGCATTTTTTTAACTTAATGTAATTTTGCAAAATTTTTTAAAAAAATTTAATGCAAATCTAAAAGATGTTTAAAATATTTTCATAAATGCTTGGAATTTAAAAATTAGAGGATTTTTCGATTTTAAGTCGAAGTCTGGTAAGGTAATAATGTATCAAGTTTCCTCCTTAATATTTTAGAGAAAAAATATATGTACATATAGTGTGCTTGGGACATAAGAAGGTAAGTTTACATCAAATTTGATGAAATAAGCATAAACAAAAAGGAACTCTCTGATACTTGATTTTTTTAAATTTTACAGATTTGAATTTTTGATATTAATTTTTGAGGTTAGGTGAAAAAGTTGGGAAGACAAAAGTTGTAGATCTTTTTGTTACCTAAAATTTTAATTTAAGTTGTATATATTTTTATTACCTGAAGCTTTGCCATATAATATTTTTCAATATTTTTTTCTTTACACATGGTAAAGATTTTTCTATAGGACTTGTAGTTCTGTCGTAAAACGACCCTAACAGTTTTTAATCTTTAAAAATTCAACCACGCCTTCAATCCTGCCTATTCCCGACCTCAGATTGTCGTTTTTTTTACTTTTACTTTAATTTTTCTTATTTTATACTCCGTTGATAATGGATTTCATCCCTCTTTGTTGTCTTCTACTGTCAAAAACTATCTAACCTGATCTTATTAATGAAAAACTAGCTATTTTTCTCCTTTTTCAATAATCACTTCTATTATAAACATAATTTTATAAACAAATTAGACCTTTCCAATCCCCTACTTTTGTTCTCAATCTTACTTTCTCGACGTATTCCGTAACCCCAATCCAAACATTATTTTTAACTATATTTTACTTATCATTATTGCTACAACCGCCTAAGTTGTTTTCGAAATTTCATCTTTTTAAGTCAAATATATAGTAAAAAGCTTTGATGTACTTAATTCAATCTAACAATCAATTAATTACACATGAACTCTGCTATATTCAAAAGATATTCCCGCAGATATGAATATGAGCTTAGTTGTTTTGGAAGAGTCACTCATCTTTGCATGAAATATGCACTCTCATCCACCCAGATTTCATGTTGAGGAGGCGCAGGCAACCCTCATAATTAAATTCTAACATCGCAAGACTTCCGATTCTATATCTTCTAAGCTGGTGCCACCTGCCGCTGTTACTTCCACCATAAAACAAAAATTGCAAAAAATATCAGCTAACTGCTTGTAAACTCTCAGAATCCGCAGCATTACTCCACGCAGCTGTTAAGCAACGCTGTTAAGTGTCGCCAACGCTTTGGCCACTGTTACCACCAACGCCTTGACTTGCAATTTCTCCAACGGCATGGCAAAGCAAGTGCTTGCATTGCTCTTTTGCGCTGCTTCCTTTATCACACGCACACAAACACATTTATAAAGAGTGTCTGCATGATTTTCTTCAAAATGTGTGGCTCTCCGCGATAAGACGGCACAGGCACTGGCACTGGCTATTGCCTGGCGTTGCACATGTAGTTTGAACCAGCCAGTCAGCCAGCCAGCGAGCTGTGGCCAGTCGTCGTTGTCGTCTTATGCTGCTGCAAACAGCGCGCGCGCTTCAAAGCACACACGAGCGGATTCGTCGTACGACTTTGGGGGCAGCAGCAAGCGCACACGCCAGCCGGTCCATACGAAATGCGAATTTTTGCGCGGTCCATGCTGGGCACACATTACGCCAACGAAATAATTGTACGGTGACGGGCTCTACGCTCACGCGCATACGCAGTGCTCGAGCTACTCGTGTACGCGTCGTCGTTGTCGTCGTGTGCCCATAAAAGCGCCCCAGCGAGTGAGTGGCTGACGGAGTGCCTTCAAGTGTGTGTGTGTGTGTGTAATTTCTGGTGTTGCTTGTGTATTGGTGTCGACAAGTGTATGGGTTGGCATTTTGCGCGTGTGTGAGTGAGTTGATGCCGCTGTAGTGTGCTCCAAGTGGCAAGTGGCGCGTCTTGGTGGTGGTGAAATGGAAGCGCTGCCGGCGCTCAATTTTGCAGCCAAAGCTAAAGGAGTGCAAAATAAAATAAAGCAATAATAACAATAAAAACAACAAGAATTTGCGCCATTTCGCTCTCCAACTGCTGCAAATCGCAGGCGCTACAGCTCTGCAACGCCGTCGGCTGTGCGCTGGCATGCGGTCCGTCATTTATTTGCACGCACTGTGGGTAGCGCCAGCAGCGCTGTGTTCCAAAGCTTACAGGCCGCGCTGTCACCGCTACAATTTGTGCTGCGCTAGCGCTCTGCTGGCCAGCTGGTTGCCTGCGGTCGTCGTTGGCGTTGTCAGCACCAGCGCCAGCGCCATCACCATCGCCGTTGCCGTCGCCTGTCAGTTGGCCAGCTAAGCCAAGCGCTGTTGCTGTTGCTGCCGCTTTTGATGTTGCGCTCCGTTTTATATGCTCTAGTTCGAATCTTGGCGTTCGTTTCAATGCGCCAGGATATCCTGATTTCTAAGAGAAAGAAGCGTATTTACTGTATAGTACACGTCGTCGCCGTAACGAGAACTTTACTAACACTGAATATTTTTGGTTTTTGGGCGATATTGGAAACACTTTTCGGGCACTTACTTAACTGGCAGCCCAACCACTGTACCCTAGTTGCGTATTTGCTTTTTTAAGAGCCACTAAAAAAATTCCATTCCGGTGTGCACAATAAAGGATCTGTGCGCGACGCGCGACACCGTCACATGGCATGCCATACAATACAATGCAAAATTATCGACGCGAAATAAAAATGCTATAAACACCGACGCAACGTTGCGACGCGCTACACGGCGAGCTGGCGAGCTAATGATAAATGTATATTGCAAACAAAAAAAAAAAATGTATATATAATAATGATAATAAACGTTAAGGCAATTGGATTATGCAATGTGTTTTTAAGCAACGCGTTTATATGTATGTGTGAGTGGTGAAATTTGAGTGCGTAAAAGTTTGAAAATTGTTGGAATAAGGTAACGGCATGTGGAATAATTAATTATGGTTAAAAACAATAACAAATAGCAATATTAAAAATAGTAATTATACTTGTAATATTAAAAAAATAATAATTTAAAAAACTTAAAAATAATTACTGTGAAATAATATAAAAAATAAAATTAAAACTAATTACTAAAAAATAATATAAAATAATTAAAAAATATTATTAAAAGTTAATAATGTTCATAAATAATATTTAAAACATTATGTAAAAATAAATTTTAAAAAATAAAATTAAAAAATAAAATTGAAAGTTAAGAATTTTTCAAACATAATATTCCAAAACTAATATAAAAAAATTAATTAAAAAAATAATAGGTAGATATTAAATGTTAATACTTTTTCAAACTAAATATTCAAAAATCATAATAATGAAAAAATAATATAAAAAATTGAAATAAAAAATAAAATTAAAAATCATATTAGTTAATAATAACAAAAAGAAAGAAAACTATAATTTTCATTTCAGCAAAAAAATATTTCTTCAAAGATTAAAAAAAGTTGTCAGTGAGAATATATGTATATAAACCTTACGGTTGTTCATAAAATGCTGCAAAAATGGCGAAATACCACTACTAATGCACATATCGGATAAATAGCACTTAAAATAAAAATAAAAGAAAATAGTGCAACGAAAATTTATTAAAAATGACAAAAAAATTGATTAAAAATGGCAAAAAATATAAATAAATAAATATATTTTTTTATAAAAATATATATATTTTTCATAAAACAAGAGAAATAAAGCAACATATATCGTCACCTAAAATGCAAAACAACGTATTTTCAAAAAAATCGAAATTGAGCTTTTTATTGCCTACGATTCACTGCATCATGTTACATACAAGTAAATGTAGCAAAAGATTTGCGCCTTCCGCTGTAATATATAACCAATATGTAACCATTTTATAACCGAAACTCAATTTTTCTTTGAATATGAGTGCTTTCTATTATATCGTTTTTCCTCGTCTGTAAACTTTTGAAAAGTGCTGTTACGATATTTTGCATTTTAGGTGACGATATATTTTTTAATAAAATAAAAATAAAGTTTAGCAAACAATAAATGAACAACAAATTTTTGAAAAAAAAAAATCAAAACATATACAGTACATACATATGTACTTAGTATTAGGTAAAAAGAGCTATATCCATGCAGTTGAACTTCCAAAACTCAAACTTCCATGACTCGTAGTTTTCCAAAAGTCGAACTCTAGAATTGACGATACTATAGAAGTCAAATTTCATACAAATTTCCTGCCATAACTTGTAGTCTCTCTAACTCGAAGTTTTATTTATTGGATTAAAGGGATTCGAGTTTATACTTGTATATGTTCATACATTTTCACCCTAAAATATCTAACCTCACCCCTAAAATTTAATACTGTGTAATAGCATTTTTCATTTTCAAATCAAACAAGCCTGCATTTGGACTTAGAAACTATTAAACCAAAAAAAATTACAAAAAAAAAACTCAGTAAACAAGCCAAAATATAAAAATTACAAAAAACATGCAACATTTGTTAAATAACACTACTCAGCAAATCTCAAGAAACAATTTGCGACTGTTGTGCTAAGCGGTCTGTGCGTTATTTGTGATGTACTGATTACGAATATGCGTGCAATATTTTCTCATCACTTACGGCTATTCTTGTCATTTTAGTAAATGGTGTTGGTTGGACCCCTACACCACTTGACTTCAACACCAAAAATTCTACATGATAGGAGCTTTTTACTGTCATTTTCAATTTTAGAAAACCAGAAGCATCACAGAGGCAAAATGCCTGTAAACTAGTGTTATATTTATTTCTAAAAAAATACTATAAAATTTTGCAAATTCTGCAAATTTCATTCAAAAGATTAAAAAACATATTTTTGTACACTTAATTACAAATATTATTAATATTTTTTCGCCATTTAAAATTATTATTTTTTTTTGTTTCCAATTTTGGGGATTTTCATTCAAAAATGAAAAACAATATTTTTGTTCGATTAATTAGAAATATTAATAACGCTTTCTGCACTTTTTTACATTACACGCATCATCCTATTAATATTACTAACATACATAAAAAGCATATATCCCTCCATACATTATATGTGTGTATGTGTGCGAGCAAAAGAATAATATGTTTGCTTAAACCCATAATTAGTGTAAAAGTATACCCCAAAGCCTAAAAGTTACACGAAATAACAAAAAAGTAATATACATATGTATACGTATATGTGTGTGAATATACATATATTATATATAATATATGTGTATGTTCACCATAAGCATATACATATTTCGTCTTAAAAGCGCATATGAATATTAATAAGCGCCATTTGTAAAGCGCATATCTCCGCCCATCTCTGCCATATTGTTGCTGTTATTCTCACAGCTAGGTTATATGTACGTCAATTGAGTGAGTGAAAAAAAATTGTGGAATGTCTGTTAAAGCAACGATAGCGGAAGTGTAAACTATGTTTTAATAACTTTAGAGCCGTTTTCTCAATGTCTTATTAGCAGCCAACTGGAATTTAAATTTTGGTTAAAAAAAGGTTACTTACCGAAAGTAATCGATTAAGTTTACCAGAACTAAACTGACATATGGCTGCTAACCAGAGGTTGAGAAAACCGTCTGTAGTGGTTAATAAAAAAATATTTCGTAATTTTAATTTACTAATGCTTAAATGATTTATGTGAGTTTTCTCTCAGATACTGCAAATACAAGTAAAATTTAACTATAGAATTAAAGGTTCGGTCGGCTTTAATACACTCATATGTAAAAATTATGTGCTTTTAGCATTTTATTTCCGCAAAGGTTTGTCTTAGCCTCATATACATATATATCTATCGCTAATCTCAAGCAGTGCAAATTTTTAAAATGTATTTATACATACATATGTATGTATATAGTTCGAAATTCCATATATAAAAAAAATAATGTAAAATATTTTCTAACTCAGTTTGCACTGTTTTGTCGGTGGCAAAAATTTATGAAAATCACAGAACTGTTTGCTCATAAGTATAGATAAGATATAATAAAGATAAAAAGTCGATCAAAAAGAAACTTGACATTTGCAAAATCCGGTCTATTGTGATACCTAAATATGTACCTACTGCTAAGTTTTGATATTTTGCTCTTCAATTACAAAAAAATTATATCGAGAATATGCCAATGAAAAATTGCTTAACTTTTAAGCAGCTTAATAGTTCAAATATAGGCAAATAACAACAATGTATACGAGAATTTCGTTGTACACTAACTACTGGTCACCAAATTGTGACAAGAAAGAGCTGAAGTGTTTTGAGAACTGGAAAAATCGTTGAGATAGGTGTATCTCACGTCTGTTTTTTTGTCACAAAGTATACGTATGTATATAAATATATGTACATACATATAAAGGGTGATTTTTTAAGAGCTTGATAACTTTTTAAAAAAAAAAAAAACGCATAAAATTTGCAAAATCTCATCGGTTCTTTATTTGAAACGTTAGATTGGTTCATGACATTTACTTTTTGAAGATAATTTCATTTAAATGTTGACCGCGGCTGCGTCTTAGGTGGTCCATTCGGAAAGTCCAATTTTGGGCAACTTTTTCGAGCATTTCGGCCGGAATAGCCCGAATTTCTTCGGAAATGTTGTCTTCCAAAGCTGGAATAGTTGCTGGCTTATTTCTGTAGACTTTAGACTTGACGTAGCCCCACAAAAAATAGTCTAAAGGCGTTAAATCGCATGATCTTGGTGGCCAACTTACGGGTCCATTTCTTGAGATGAATTGTTGTCCGAAGTTTTCCCTCAAAATGGCCATAGAATCGCGAGCTGTGTGGCATGTAGCGCCATCTTGTTGAAACCACATGTCAACCAAGTTCAGTTCTTCCATTTTTGGCAACAAAAAGTTTGTTAGCATCGAACGATAGCGATCGCCATTCACCGTAACGTTGCGTCCAACAGCATCTTTGAAAAAATACGGTCCAATGATTCCACCAGCGTACAAACCACACCAAACAGTGCATTTTTCGGGATGCATGGGCAGTTCTTGAACGGCTTCTGGTTGCTCTTCACCCCAAATGCGGCAATTTTGCTTATTTACGTAGCCATTCAACCAGAAATGAGCCTCATCGCTGAACAAAATTTGTCGATAAAAAATTTTCGAACCGAACACTGATTTTGGTAATAAAATTCAATGATTTGCAAGCGTTGCTCGTTAGTAAGTCTATTCATGATGAAATGTCAAAGCATACTGAGCATCTTTCTCTTTGACACCATGTCTGAAATCCCACGTGATCTGTCAAATACTAATGCATGAAAATCCTAACCTCAAAAAAATCACCCGTTATTAAATTATAAATTAGAACAGAATCTATAGACTGGAGTTAAATAGTTTTTTTTTATTTAAGAGTAAAATATTATTCAAATTTCTAATTTAATTGTGGAAATGTTTTTGTGAATTAACATTGCATTTTGGAAGCAGCTTTGTGATATTTTTGTCGAAAAACGTTTACTTCGGCTGCTATAATACCCTTTACGTATACAAATGATGCCTTAGAAAAATTTCGGTTGGTCAGTCTGTATGGCAGCTATAAGCTATAATTGTCCAATCGAAATTATTTCTTCGGAGATTGAAATCTCAAAATCAAATGAAAAAGTCCATACAAGCATCTTGGATGGAAAAGGAAATGGGCAGAGTTTCAAACCGATGTAAGGCAATTTTTAGGTAATATTTTTACACCTTAGATAACATTATCCACCGCTAAATCAAGCCAAGATGGTGGTTGCGGCACGATATTGGTTGAAAAATTGGCTAACAACTCACGAAGAATCAATGTAGTTTGCGACGATGTATTACCAATAGTTTTCGGCTCACAATTCCGTCCTCTTCTACGAATAGCTTCGCGCAAACGACGCATAACACTCAAATAGTATCCTTTGTTGACACTTTGGCCAGTCAAAAGGAATTCGGAGTGCACCACACTTCGAGATTCGAAGAAAACTGTCAACATGACCTTGATTTTTGACCGGCTTTGACGTGGTTTTTCCGCTTCGGCTCTCCTTTGCCCCGATAGATGGCCGAATGACCATTTGCATCCGGGTCGTAAGCAATGATTTAAGGCTCATCGTCAGTATTAATACATTTCATGACACTCTGGTAGTCGGAAAGCATTGTTTCACAGACGTTAACTCGACGCTGTTTGTAGAAAAAATTGAGTGATTTGGGCACCAATCGTATTTTCACTTTTCTTAGACCCGAATGATCTTTCGAAATGGTTTTCACTGATGCTTCTGATATTCCAACGATGTCAGCAAGATCTCGGCTTGTTAAGCGTCGATTCTCAAGTCAAGTCAAATATTATGTATTACGTGTTGATCAACAGTTGAAGTTGTTGGCCGACCGGGACGTGGTTCGTGGTCAACGCGTTCACGATCCTCTTTGAATAGTTTATATCAATCAAAAACACTTACTCGCGACAAACAATTAGCACCGAAAATCTTTTCCAGAGTTCTGAACGTTTGGGCACTAGAAATTTGTTTCTGCTCACAAAATTTAATGGAATTTCACTGATCATTAAAATCGCCGAAAGCACTTCATGTACTGCAGAAAGACAAGCATATACTAAACACCAACAACTATTTTGATATGACTTTTGGCTCAGAGGTCACTTGCAGACATACCAACCTAGAAACAAAAATTATATCGACGAATGGGATTTCGCGGATTCAAAACATTACGAAACTTAAATAAAAAGTCTTACTATTTGTTGCCCACAGTAGCAAATACAACAAAATAAATATTGATTGCAACAACAACAACAAAATTTCAAAACTTTAAATATATGCAGAAAATTTTCCACTCAAACAAATTCCGCAAATATTTATTGTTTTTGTTGTTGTTATCTTTTATAGACAGTATTTTACACCAAATCAAAGTTCAATTACATTCAAAAAATTTCCACATTCACTTGCTGAATTTTGCAATGCAATAAAAATTTTGCAATTTTAAAAGACGCAACGAGACGTTTATCATTTGTTGGTTGTTGCTTGTAGTTCTTGTGGCTTATGGCAGCTAGATACGCTTAAATAGTTTCAAATGAGTCATTGCTGCTGAATTCGATTAGAATACAATCAGCAGAGAACAACAGTGGTAACAACAACATTAAAAAAACATAAGAACAACAACAACAACAACAACAAAATATGAAACCACGCAATTTTTACGAAAACAACAACAAAAACAATAAAACATAAAAACAACAACAGCAAAAATTGTAACATAGAGCCAACAGAAACAACAATAGCAACAAGCTAGTAGCAACAATGATGCTAGCAGCAAACAAAAACAACAACATTTGCGCGCAGAGCAACCTAGGCGCGATGTTAGCTGCTGCAGCCGGCATAGTGAACACCACACAACAACAACAACAGCAGTAATAATGCTATCGAGACAGCCCAACACCCAATCAGACCATATACTACACCGCTAAATGTAACTTGCCTGATCCAGCAATTCCTCAATTGAAATGCAATAACAATAATATGTGCACCCTGTATTTTTTTAGTGCCCATTGCTGCTGACATATGTTGCACGTCTTGTTGCTGCAACTTAGTGTGCATGTGCGTTTGTGTGTGTGTGTAAATGATAGTGCGTGCGCCTAATGAGGCAGTTAAAAAAGTAAAAATTGTACAGAAGCAATAACAAGAACAACAACTGCAGTAATAATGTTAACAACAACAACAACAAAAAATATGAATGTTAACAATAATAATTGTAATAGCAATGACAACAATCATTTTTAAGACAACAACAATAATTTTTAGAACAACAACAACAAAATTTGGTCTTTTTAATAAAGCTAATCATCAGCATCAAACACAAATCATCATTTCTCGCTTCTTATAATAGCGCGTACACCTTTCTCGAAGCGTGTGATTGTGTAATAATTTGTTTTTGTTATTTGTTTCTGCATTAAATCTAAGAATGACAGATACATACATTGTTGTAAATAGGTTTACGACGGTACTTAAAGGTTGTAATGAATTTTTTTGTTACAAAAATAAAAAAAACAAGAAAAAACGTTGATTTCGGTAGCAATTAGTATTAAGCCTTTCACAAAAAAAATAAGTAACTTGATTTTAAACGATCAATTTGTATGGGGGCTATATGCTATAGTGATCCGATCTGAACAATTTCTTCGGATATTGCAGTCTTACTTCAGGTAATAATCTGTCCAAATTTTCGTGATGCTAACTCGTCACCTTAAGAAGTTTTTCATACATAGACTTGATTTTGGTCGATTAATTTGTATGGCAGCTATGTGCTATAGTGGTCCGATCTGAAAAATTTCCTCAGCTATTGTAGCCTTACCTTGAGTAATAATTTTTTCGAAATTTTTGTGAAGATATCTCGTCAGCTTAAAAAGTTTTCCATATAAAGACCTGATTTTGATTGATCAATTTGTATGGCGGCTATATGCTATAGTGATCTGATAACGAAGATTTCGACAAATGAGCAGCTTTATCGGCAGAAAAGTACGTGTACAAAATTTTAGATCTATAGTTCTAAAACTGATTGACTAGCTGAGGTACAGAAAGGCGGATTCAGCTCGCCACGCTAATCATTTATATACATACATACTTATGTACATATAATTAATAGGATATCCAAACTTTAATTCTGGATTCGTGATAAGCTTATAGTATATTAGGTATAAATATTTGTAAAAAAACAATAACAAGAACAACAATTAAAACGACTTTTCCGGTATATAAGTATATAATATACAGATTTCTAAAGACAATATTAATTGCAGTAGAATTTATATTTATATATATATTTACATGTAAAATAATTATTAATAATAATATCAATACAAATTTGCCAAAAAGGTCAAAAACAACAACAAAATGTGCAAATATTCAACCAGTTAAAATTTTTAACACATTCTAATCAAAATAAGCGACGCCTTACAACAAAAAAGCAAGATAAGACAACAACAACAAAAATCGATAATTAAATATAAACCAATAGCAACAAAAAATCGACAAGAAAAAATAAACCAACAACAACAAAAAAATAATTAGATCAACAATGACAAAAAATTAATAAGAAAAGCAAAAAAAAAAATAAATCAACAAAACAACAACAACAGAAAAAACAACAACATAAAATAGCCAACAACAACAGCAAGAACAAATCAACTTGATGCAGCCAGAAAAAACCACATTCATCCACTGCTGCGCCATTTGATTGCTTGGCATTCTGTTGCAACTATCCAACTCGCTTGCCACAATGCCGTCGGCTTTGCAACATATCAACTGAGCGCGTCAAACGGATACCAGTTTCGCTGCTGCACGCTCTGCCGGTGATTAATTGCGACTGAGGTGAGTTGATGAAAAGTGACAATTGTAAATGCAAGCAAACACAAACACACATACACAAATAGACATACATAATATGTATTACATATGTATCTACATAGAAGCGAGTGTTACTAGCATAGCGGCTAACGAGTTTAAGAACTTCAAATGAAATGCGTCACTGAAATGTTGTCAACAACATATTTGCTGATATTAGCGGAATTGCGTTTGTTGCATGCACAAATTAACTGTAATGAAATTATTGGATAAGAAGTGTGTGCAATTTTTAAAAGTAATTAGCATTGAAAAATGTGGCACATTAGGTGATAATAGCTACAAAAACAATAAAAAACGTTAACTCGATTGCAGCGAAGCAATAATACAAAATTTGCTCAAAAATTGCTCACAATAACTTAGTTTTGATCGCACAATTTGTATGACAACTATATCTTATAGTCACTTGATCTGAACAATTTCTTCTGAGATTACATTATAGCCTTAGATAAAAATGTATGCGAAATTTGGAAATTTCGCCATTGTCTTAGGAAATAATTCCGGCGAAATTTCTTTTAGATATCTCTTCAAATAAAAAAGGTTTTGATACAAGGACTTCATTTGTATTAATCAGTCAATATGGCAGCTATAGCTTATAACAATTTATTCGGATATAATATTATTGCTTTAGATAAAAATGCACAAAAAATTTCGTGAAAATATCTAGTCAAATGAAAAAGTTTTCCATATAAGCACTTGCTTCCGATCGTTCAGTTTGTACGGCAGCTTTAAGTTATAGCGAGTCGATCTAAACAATTTCTTGAAATATTGCTCCATACTTTATAGTAATAACTCGTGCCAAATTTCATGAAGATATGTCTTCAAATGGAAAAGTTGTCTTCAGTTGTCCGATATCGGTCATTATGACAAAAGTGGAGCTTCTTGAAAAGAAAAGGGACTTCTGCAAAATTTTAGATAGATATCTCAAAACCTTATTAGAATTAATTATTTCTCAAACTTCACCTCATGGTACCCCAGAAAGGAGCAAGAAAAGGGATACTATAGATAAATATAGATCCTCCACTATTATTCTGCAAATATTATGGACTTCTGAAAGTAGATTACCCAATAATGGCATAGATATATGAATCAGAGCTTGCTATATGCAACCGATGGCAATTCTGCTAATTTAAGTGGTTAAGTCCGTCATTTTTTTTCGCTATTTTTAGGCCTCATAAAAGTTCAATAAGCAAAAAAAGTTGTTTGAAATACCTGGACTGGCTTTTAATATTAGTTTATTGTTTACTATTTGAGGCCACTTAAATGTCCTGTAAGTGAAGAGTTTTACCATTTTTGTAAATCTCTAGACTGGCACCTAATATCTTAATAACTCTGACTCCATCTTCTCAGAAATCCCTCGAAATTTCATCAATACTTCCAATATTTCCCGGCTGAGTAACATAAACTTAGAGGATATAAAATTGGGAATCCTAGTCAGCAAAGTTGCACACTTTTCGGTCGCTCGAAATTCTTATTTTCAGCGAATCTTAGTTGCCTCTTAGAACAGCCTTACATATCCTACATATAAAGTTGTATACATATATTAACATTATACTTAAATATAACAGAAAATCTTATTTCGCGTATTCTGCTGGTAAAATTTCAATCCAGTGAGAGCATTAAAATATCGATTGTTTTCATAAAATTGTTTCTCGAGTTCATTATATACTACTGATGGTTAAACAATTCCTTAAGGCGTAGTAACTGACGTTCAGGCAGAAAACCACCTATACGAACTCCACAAACTCTACATAAAAATGAAAATTTTCGATTGCTAAAGTATGATGCAGTTATATACTTTCTTTTATATCGAGGTACACTCTTATATAATAAAAACGATATTGTTTTTCGTATTCTGCAGGTAAGATTTCAGTCCTATGTGAGCATCAACATTAAATTTCTTCATAGAATTGTTTATCGAGTTAATTTTCTGTTCCTGATAGGTAAAGAACTCCTTCAGGGACAGTAAGTGGCTTTCAGGCAGAAAACCACCTATACAAACTCCAGATACTCTCTATAAAAATACAAGTTTTTATTTGTTAAAGCATTATATAGTTATACATTTTCTTTTATATCGGGGTACATGCTTTTAAAATGAAGTCAATTGATTCAAACGATGGCTTTAAATGTTACCCAACGTATCGTATGTTATACAGAACAACTTCTAAGCATATACTTTTTATGCTCTCAACTGGTTTCACTTAACTTTAAATTTCTCCACGAAATTTGGAATTGATTATTGCCCAAAACAATGCTATAATTTCCGAACATGTCGTTCAAATTGGGCTACGATACAAACTCACTGATCACCATAAATATACATATTTGTATATCTACACTTTTTTGCTATAATTTTAACAGACCCTGCGGCATCACTGTAGATACTTCCTCCAGTGTATCATACTTTAGGGATCTCAGATGCTTATAGCATGGTCTTGCCGATGCGGGACAAGTTCTCAAGAGATGATTCATTGTTTCCCTAGTACCTTGCTCTAGACATTTCCTGTAGTCTTCTCGATCTATCAGCCCCATTCTGCGGACGTGTGTTGCCACCAGTTAGTAAACGGGCGGAGCTAATCGATTTATTCGTCGATCTATTTTCTCTATCTTTTCTCAGGCCTCTAGAGAATGCTCACTGGGAAAAAAATTTTCTTCGAATAAAGAGGTGATCGCTGAAACTGAGGTCTAACCAAATAAAATCCAAATTCTTTAAAGAGAAAAATTATCGAAGCTATGAAAACTCTGCCAATAGTCTCGAAACTGGTATAAATCCCCTTTTTAATGCACCTTCCAACAATAAACAGTTAATTTCTCATAAAAATCGAAAGTGTAATTCAAACTTTATTCCACAACATTACAACTTAAAAATGTACAGAAAATATATCTAAATATGCAAATTTACTTATACTATATGCATACATACATATTCATGTAGATATGTATTCCTGCTTGCTGCTACTCATATTATGCAACGGACAAGGAAGAAGGCGCTTCGACGAGTGACGACTGTGTACAACAAAATTGACAACACCAATTTTTGACACACGATTATATATGAAACAACAAATGCGCCAAGCAAACATATGCACACACACACACACATACATTGATATGCATATACATAAGCCAACGCGCTCATAAACGCTCTGAGGCGGCTGACGATTGCCGCTTGCGTGCGAAAATTTGAAAGATACACGCGAGCTGCCAACATTGCAAATGAAATTTTGGCCACATATGCAGCACACAAAAGGAACAACAACAACAACTGCCTCTCGAATATAAGCAGACTGAGTTATAATGGTACATATGTATGTATGTATGTATCATATGTGCATGTCTTATGGCCAATTGGTGGGTACAGCGGGGTGCTACATAAAGGATGACAGGTGTCAAAGAGCTTAAATCCCCTAAAAACAAGAAAAAAAAAATGTGTCGAGAAAAATTCAAAAGGTTAATGTGGCATGGTGTATAAAATATGAATGAGTATTTATATTAATTAGTGTCAGTGCAGAATATAAAGGGTGCTACGATTAGTGAAGCAAAATAAAAATTATATGTATATGTATGTATGTGCTTTTTAATGATTTATAAAGATTTGCTAAAGTTATACAATAGCTACAGTAGAGAGGTAAAGGAAAGTAGATAACGGGAGGGTCAAATAAAATTTTAAATTTAAAAAGTCAATAAAAAAAAAACGGTTTGATATATTTCAAAGGTCTAACATTTATTTAAAAGATTGTTTTATGAAATTTATTTGTGGAAAACAATTTCGGACAAATGACCACCATGGCTGAGTTTACAGTAGCTTATCCGATCCACCCAATTTTGGAGTACTTTCTCGATGGTTTCAGGCCTTATGGCAGCTACAGCAGCTTGAATCTCGTACTTGTTTCTTGAATTGTTTCTGTATGGTTGGCATAACATTTATCTTTAACAGTTGCCCACAGAAAATAGTCCAACGGAGTTAAATCGGGGCTTCTGGAAGGCCAATTCACATCACCTCTTTTGCTGATTATGCGATTTTCGAAGATAGGGCGTAAAAGATTGAGTGAAGCGTTTGCTGTATGGCACGTAGCGCCGTCCTGCTGGAACCAAATGTTGTCAAAGTCTTCCTTTTCAATTTGCTTGAAGAAAAATTCGGTTAACATTGCGCTCGTATACATATGTTTACATATACTCGTTCATCTACATACTCGTATAGTAGATATAGTTATAGTTTTGCATATCTTGAAGACCTTAAAATCCTCCCGAACTGTTTTAACTCTCGGAACAAGATTAAAAGAAGTTGCCACATGCCTGTATTTTGTCATAGTCTATAATGCCACTTTCCCTAGATCATGGAGAGATTTAGAGACTTTGAAGACTTAAGAATCTACCGAACTAATTTAACTCAATGGAAAACGACTTAAAAGAAGTCATGTCTTTATTCTGTCATAGTCATAAATAATGCCAAGTTTATTCAAAATAAGCAATTTTCTATTTAGCAAACTTTTGAGAGTGACGAATCGAACAAACAGATAGCATAAAATATGAAATATGATTTTTTTTTAGCAAAATCAATTTATTTTATTCAAAATAGTGTCCTTCTGCTTCAATACAGCTTTTTGCACGATCCAAAAGCATGTCGAAGGGGTGTTTTAGCTCGTTGGCCGGTATGGCCGCCAGTATGCCGGTACAAGCCTTTTGAATGGCCTCTACGTCTACATAACGCTTTTCTTTCATGGGCAAATGCATTTCTCCGAAAAGGAAGAAGTCGCACAGTGCCATATCAGGTGAATACGGGGAGTTGTTAATGGCTGAAATGTGATTTTTGGTCAAATAATCGTCCTTCAAATGTTGGATTCTGAGCAATTTTCGGTCGTCAGTCAATTTATGAGGAACACACCTTTTAGTTAAAGTTGAATCTGCGAAATACTTTTGCAATATTTTAATTGATTCTGAAGCCGTGATTCCATGATTGACTCACGTCAAATATTTTCTTACTATATCATTTTTGTCGATTAGTGTTTGAAATGTTAGCCCAAGCAGGGGATATTAAACAGTTGAAATATTCCAACATTACTTTATCCTCTGGGGAATACATGGTGTATCGTTCACATTGTTTCCAAATTTTTTAGTAGCACATCCATGTTTACTTTTTCTTTCAGTAGATTTTAGTATATGACCATAAACTGGTTTCTCTAATGTATTTTTTGCAAATGAATTAAGTGCACTTTTACTTCTAATTTGAGCTTATATAGCTTTGAATTTAGATTATGTTTTCCTTGTAAGGTTTTCAAAAGAGCACTTTATTGAGCTGCATTAAAAACTAATTGTGTTTTATTATTTAAAATTAGTGTTGAAGCAAAATGAGAAAACGAGGCAGTTCCGGTTGCAAGGAAGCTAGAATACAATTCACAAATAATGAAGTTTCCATACAAGAACTTGTTTGTGGTCGTTCATATGCTATATGTTTTAGTGATCGGATCTAAACAAAATCAGATATTATAGAACTGTCTCAGACAACAATCAATATTGAATTTCGTGAAGATATCTCTTCAAGTAAGCAAGTTCTCTTTATACGAACATGATTTTGATCGTTCAGTTTCTATGGCAGCTATATGATATAGTGGTCCGATCTAAAAAATTTCTTCAGATACCTCAGTATAGCTTCGGAAAATGATTCACGTAAACTTTCGTCAATTAAAAAAGTTTTTCATACAAAGACTTAATTTAGACCGGCAAGTTTGTATGACAGCTACATAATATAGTGGTCCGATATCAGCGCTTCCGAAAAGTGAGCAGCTTCTTTTGAAGAAAAGAACGTAAAAAATGTAAAATTTCATAAAGATATCTCAAGTCATCTCGTAGAGCTGATCGGTTGTGAATGTACATACATATGTATGTATGTATATTACAGGGTCTCCAACGTTTCCTTCAGAGTATTACAAACATACGTGGTAAACTTAATATACCTTGTTCAGCATATAAATATAGTTAGAAATATGTTTTTATCCAGATTTCTATTCTTTGCTTTCTATTACTCCCATTTGCACTCAAACATACTTATGTACACATATAATCACTTCAAATTTACACGCTAACGGCATGGCGCCTAATCTTACATGCTACTTATGTACATACTTTTCTTATAGAATTTATATCAAGTTCCTTGCATCACAAAATGAACTAAAATTTATAAATATGTGTATATGTTTATGTGTAAATGCTGCGTAGTGCGCTATGAAAATATTTGTCTAAATATTTTGACAGGCCAACAAAGTGGCAACATTCATGAGCTTACACAAATAATTTTATGCATACTTATGCACAGACAAACAGACATGCATACATATTTACAAAGATATTTAAATGAAAACTTAAATAAGTATCTACTTATGCTTATGGGGTATGAACGCCGCCGAGTGTGCGACCCATATTGCACACATTGTTGTCATAGCTGTACATTTTTTGAGTAGACAATTTTTCAAAATAAAAATTATTCGTATTTTTCAATAGCAAATGTTTCATACAAACATACATACTCACACAACATGCATAAGTTTAAGTTTATGTGAGAAAAATTTGCGTTCAGTTTTAAAATTTCATTTCAAAATTTTCGAAATTCAATAAAAATAAAAAAAAATATTTAAATTAAATGTGAGAAAAAATATTTTTGTGCTGAAGAAAGTTTGTCTAAGAGACAGAATTGGATCAAATGAGGGGTAAGGGAGTAGTGCGGTAAAAACATGTGGCAGAGCAAAGAGAGGCACTAATAATATTATATAACCAAGTATTTAGAGCACAAAGAAAAGGGCTAAATGAGGCAAGTAACTGATGCCACATGCCACAAAAGCAAAAGTTGTGCGTCGCAGCTGACTATTGGATGCAACGGCATTAAGACCAACAAAATGAGTCAGCATTGCAGATTGTTGATGTTGTTGTTGGGAGCAGATCAGACAACAACTTGCCGACATGCAACAGAAGCAGTGCATTGCAGAATTATTGCAAGAACAACAACAGCAATAATACTAAAAACTTTAGCAATTACAACAAAAGCTCAGAACAATAACACAAGCTCATTACAACAACAACAAAAGAACAGACAACAACAACAGGAAGTACAACAACAATAACAACAAACCCTAAAACAAAAACAACAACAACAAAATTAAAAATCGAAACCAAAAAAATACAACAACAATAACAAAGACAACAGAACAACAACACAAGCGCATGACAACAACAACAAAATCAATAGCAAAAACAATAGAACAAACGACAAGAACAGAAGCAACAACAACACAAAGTAAAACTAAACCAACAACAGCAACAAGAAAAACAAATTTAAAACCTATAACCAACAAAACTAACAACAACAACAAAACCAAAAAAAGTAATTTCAAACAACAACAACAAATTTTAACCCATAATCAGTAAAACTAACAACAACAACAAAACCGAAAAAAGTAACAAGCACAAAAAATTACAACAACAACTCTAACTACAACAAAAAACTGTCACAACCAGAAAAATTGCCGCAAATGCAGCGCCAGCAACAATCATTTGCCGCCTGTCATAGTCAGCAGCAGCAGCAACAACAAAAACAACGAAGCCGACATCCACACACAGTCAAACTATCTCATCAAACCCCACTCTCCCAGCCAACCATCCATATGTTTGTTGTTATCGCGCCCGCTTGTCAGTTAGTCGCACGCAGTTGTTGGATCGTTCAAAGCGTTTGGACGTTGAACTGATTCGCGCGCTCATAAATTAATTGAAACAAAATGTGATCGGTGAATTTTCGAATTTTCCTTCGTTCGACTATTAATGGCTATTTACGAGCGTGCAGTTGCGAGTGTGTGTGCGTGAGAGAGTGTGTGCTTTCGCTGTGGAAGCAGCGCAGTCAAACCTATAGTCAAGCAGTCAAACAGACAGCCAAAGAGTCAAACAGACAGTCAAAAGGACGGACATTACAACGAACAGACGGACGGACGGCCAAACAGTGGTTCGTTGTGACAGTTTAAATGTTTTATTTGCTCTGTATCGTTTTAATTATTTATGTTTATTTTATTGTCTTCATTTTTTCAGCTGCAATGTCTCTTCGTCATCGCTGTTTGTTATTTGTTGTTGTCGAATACATACATATATATTATTTCCGATAGGACTTTACCATATGACAGCTTTGTGGGCAGCGTGCAGCAGACAGCCAGCCGAGCCAATGAAGAGAAACAGATTTATTTATGTATCTATTTATTAAGCGATATATTTCTGTGGAGTATTGATGTGCTGTGATTTTTCTGCTTAGACACACACACATGCCTGCAGACACATGTATAGTACATGTGTATTAACACATGTTAAGAAGAAATAGATTTGCCTGGCTGCTTTAGAGAGTCCATAAATATTTTTAGTTTCATATTTGTTGACATTTGGTTGTGGCAATTGTTCGTTATTCGTTCGTCATAACAATCAATACGGCGGTTTTGGTCTTGTTGGCGAAGTGGGAGTATACATACATACATACATATGTAGTTACTAAGTATTTATATAGGGAATACAATAATGTCTTAAAAAGAGCGGAATTTTTTGGGTTCAAAGGCATTCATATAAAATATATATGTATGAAAATTTAAAATATTTCATATAATAAAAAATATATTGATTATATAATAATTAACATAAAAAAATAATTATAAAAAAAAGAAAAAAAGCACCACAGAAAAATTAAATTAAAATTAATTAATAAAAAATTATTTAACTTATACATAAATTATTTTTTCTAAATTAATTAAAGTTAAAGGTAATTAAAAAGTAATAATTTCCACTGCATCGAGCTACAATTTTTGTACCTTTTACAAAGGAATTTCATAAGGAAATAAAAAAATATAAAATGGTATTAAATAGTTATATTAATTAATATATTCATTATATAATAATTATTATATATAGTAAAATTAAAAAAATTTAATTAATAAAAAATTATTAATATTAAGTAAAATCAATGGTAATTAAAAATCAAGAAAGGAAGTGCTAAGTTCAGGTGTCACCGAACATTTTATACTCTCGCATGATAAAGTGATAATCGAGATTTCATTATCCGTCATTTACATATTTTTTTTATTTTGCTGTAAAATTAATTAGAATTAAATTCTAAGAGATTTGCCGATATTTTCGGTGAAAAATTAGGTTAGGTTAGGTTAGGCACTGAGTTCTTCGTGTTCGATATCAGGGACCTTGAAAAGTTATAGTCCGATCACTACCATTTTTCCACAAGGGATACCCCAGCTCAAATACCGTATTTGTGCAAAGCTTTATTCCGCTATCATCATTGGTTCCTAATGTATATAACGGGTGATTTTTTTGAGGTTAGGATTTTCATGCATTAGTATTTGACAGATCACGTGGGATTTCAGACATGGTGTCAAAGAGAAAGATGCTCAGTATGCTTTGACATTTCATCATGAATAGACTTACTAACGAGCAACGCTTGCAAATCATTGAATTTTATTACCAAAATCAGTGTTCGGTTCGAAATGTGTTTTATCGACAAATTTTGTTCAGCGATGAGGCTCATTTCTGGTTGAATGGCTACGTAAATAAGCAAAATTGCCGCATTTGGGGTGAAGAGCAACCAGAAGCCGTTCAAGAACTGCCCATGCATCCCGAAAAATGCATTGTTTGGTGTGGTTTGTACGCTGGTGGAATCATTGGACCGTATTTTTTCAAAGATGCTGTTGGACGCAACGTTACGGTGAATGGCGATCGCTATCGTTCGATGCTAACAAACTTTTTGTTGCCAAAAATGGAAGAACTGAACTTGGTTGACATGTGGTTTCAACAAGATGGCGCTACATGCCACACAGCTCGCGATTCTATGGCCATTTTGAGGGAAAACTTCGGACAACAATTCATCTCAAGAAATGGACCCGTAAGTTGGCCACCAAGATCATGCGATTTAACGCCTTTAGACTATTTTTTGTGGGGCTACGTCAAGTCTAAAGTCTACAGAAATAAGCCAGCAACTATTCCAGCTTTGGAAGACAACATTTCCGAAGAAATTCGGGCTATTCCGGCCGAAATGCTCGAAAAAGTTGCCCAAAATTGGACTTTCTGAATGGACCACCTAAGACGCAGCCGCGGTCAACATTTAAATGAAATTATCTTCAAAAAGTAAATGTCATGAACCAATCTAACGTTTCAAATAAAGAACCGATGAGATTTTGCAAATTTTATGCGTTTTTTTAAAAAAGTTATCAAGCTCTTAAAAATCACCTGGTATTATACAGAGAAGGGATCAGATGGAATTCCAAATAGCGTTATATTGGAAGAAGGCGTGGTTGTAAACCGATTTCACCCATATTTGGTATATGTCATCAGGATGTTAAGAAAATATTATGTACCGAATTTCATTGAAATCGGTTTAGTAGTTCCTGAGATATGGTTTTTGGTCAATAAGTAGGCGGCGCCACGCCCATTTTCAATTTTTAAAAAAAGTTTGGGTGCAGCTTTCTTCTGCCATTTCTTCTGAAAAATTTAGTGTTTCTGACGCTTTTTGTTAGTCGGTTAACGCACTTTTAGTGATTTTCAACATAACCTTTGTATGGGAGGTGGGCGTGGTTATTATCCGATTTCTTCCATTTTTGAACTATGTATGGAAATGCCTGAAGGAAATGACTCTATAGAGTTTGGTTGAAATAGCTATAGTAGTTTCCGAGATACGTACAAAAAACTTAGTAGGGGGCGGGGCCACGCCTACTTTTCCAAAAAAATTACGTCCAAATATGCTCCTCCCTAATGCGATCCTCTGTGCCAAATTCCACTTTAATATCTTTATTTATGGCTTAGTTATGACACTTTATAGGTTTTTGGTTTTCGACATTTTGTAGGCGTGGCAGTGGGCCGATTTTGCCCATCTTCGAACTTACTTCTTATGGAGCCAAGAAATATGTGTACCAAGTTTCATCATGATATCTCAATTTTTACTCAACGGACGGACAGACAGACATCCGATTTCACCTCTATTCCTCACCCTGATTACTTTGGTATATATAACCCTATATCAGACTCTTTCAGTTTTAGGACTTACAAACAACCGTTATGTGAAAAAACTATAAACAAAAACAAAAAACAATTATTTTGTACCTTTGACAGAGGTATGGAAGCTACATATATGTATGTTATAGTGGTCCGATCGAAACAATTTGTTCTGTGATTGAAGAATAGTCTAGGACAATTATTAAATAGTTATATTAATTAATATATTCATTATATAATAATTATTATATATAGTAAAATTAAAAAAATTTAATTAAAATTAATTAATAAAAAAATTATGAATATTAAGTAAAATCCGAAATTAAGTAAAATTAAAGGTAATTAAAAAATAAACAAAAAACATAATAATTTCGACACATAATGAAATTCTGAAAGCTGTTCTAAAGATAATTAGTCACGAGGTTGATGACGATTTTTGCAATTTTTCTTTCTTTGAGTACAGAAACAAAGTTCTGCCGTTGACCGAATAACAACAATAAAGTGAATTCAAGTGGTTTATTTTTAGTTTATTATACTAATATATTTATACCAGTTTAATTATACCACTTTTTTCAGTGGTCCGCTCTCCACCATATCAAAAGTTTAAATACAATAAAGTGGCCCATCTTTATTTTATTATACCAATCTATTTATACCAGTTTAATTATACCAGTTTTTCAATTTGCCGCTTTTCAAGTAAAGGTTCGAGTACAATTAGGTGTCGCATTACTAGTTTATAATTCCAAAATATATTTATACCAGTTTAATTATACAAGTTTTTTAATTCACCGGTTTTCATGGTTTTAAGAGTTCAAATAAAATGAAGTGGTCCATGTTTATTCTATTATACCAATATATTTATACCAGTTTAATTTTATCAGTTTTTTCAATTTACCGTTTCCAAGGTTTCAAAAGTCCAAATGCAATAGTCCATCTAACATATTTCCATAACAAAGCATTTAAAATGAAGTCGGTTGAAGAAAATCGAACCAAGAAGAAAGTTTAGTAACTTTCACGATAATACTCATTCCGAAAGTGCCCAGTATCTGGTAATAAATCCCATAAATAAATTTTTTATAAAGTAAAATACGATGTTTTTTTTTAATACATAATTTAAAATTGAACGCATTATTTTTGTTTAGAGTTCTAGCAGGGTTTCGATGAAGCCAAGCCCAAAAATTTGATATTGAGACGGGGTTTTCGGCTAAGAAGCTGAAATCTGACTAAATTGTGGAATTTTTTATAGATTTTTTTATACAAGATGTGATAAATACGCTTAATATTAAATTAGAGTATCGAAGCTAAACTACGTTTAAACCCTAACTTGAAGGGTAGACTGGAGTAAGCTCCTAGGTAGACAATGGAAGCCATTTAATTCTGAAAAAATTGAGAAATAGTCATTATTTACTACTTAACTATGTTTGAGCGCTGAACTACTAACCACTTCATTGATTTTTAATAGAAAAACTTTTGTATAAAAACTCCTTAAAAGTACACAGCTTTCTACGTCACAAGTTACTTTTATTCACATGGGCGCTCATTGAAGTTGGCTGCATTTAGCATTTTATATAGTCGGCGCTCATAAATCTGCACGTAGTACCGCCCGCCAAAGTGACAAACAGCCATAAGTGCACATAAAGCGTATGTGTGTGTGCGCCGTAAGGGCCCAACACATTCAAGTAACCGGAAAGATAAGAAAGAGAAAAAACTATACAATATAAATCTGTATATAGCAGCTATTTATATGGAAAAAATTAAATGTTGTAAGAAAATAGCGTCAACGTGCTACAAAATGACGGCAGGCAATTTATGAAGCGAAGCGTCGTCGGCAGCACAAGAGACTCGGCATCTCGCAGTTAAACGAGAAAACTTTTATGAGTGGCTTTTGTATAATTTTCATATAATTTTTGCAAAACAGACGCGGAGACTTAAAGGAAATATGAAAAAAGTTGTTGTAAAATGAGACAATGAGACGGATATGACTGTGTGTGGAAGTATATAGCAGCATATAGGTATATATGTATATATAATGTATGTAAATGTGTACTTGGCAGAGCGGTGAAATGAATAGGAACAATGCTTGGTGTCTACACGTTTAGGCGCCACTTAAAGCAGTCACTGGGAATGAGCCATAATGGACAATGGCCGTAGCCATGCGCAGGAATATGAAAATACGAGTATGAAAAGGGAAAACAAGTGGTCTCCTAGTTATGTGAATACTACTTAATATGTACATATGTATATGCTAATAGCGTAATATATAGCCAGGAGGCACGCAAACATACATACATATGTATGTACTTGTATAAAGGTATACAAAATTCATAAATACAGTTTACTTGTAAAAATGTTAGTGAGCCTGAAGCAAAATTAACACCGATTCGAAAATATTGGAAAATAATCGGCAAGGTATGCACGCCTTCTGAATATTGACGTTCATTACATAATGAAGTTTGGAAAGTTTTTCTAAAGATATTTGGTCAAAAGGGCCTGGTGATGATTTTTGCAACTTCTTTTACGTTATCTGAGCCCAGAAACAAAGTAGTTTTAAGTGGTTCATTTTTATTTTATTATACATATCTATACCAGTTTAATTATACCAGTTTTTCAATTCGCTCCGTTCCATGATTGCAAAGAATCAAATATAAAAAGTTGTCCATCATTATTTTATTGTACTAATGTATTTATACCAATTTAATTATACCAGTTTACGCCGCTTTCTATGATGCCAATGGTTCAAACACAATGAAGTGGCTCATCTTTAATTGATTATACCAATATTTGTATACCAGTTTAATTATACCAGTTTTTCAATCTTACGTTTTCAAGCTTGAAAGGGTCCAAGTACCATAATGTGGTTCATCTTCAATTCATTATACCAATATTTTTATGGGTGGTATTTAACATAAATGAAAAGAAAAGTATATGGAAGAAATATATTGAAAACGTTTTTTTCGGATGACAGTAGATCAAACCAGAACCTTCATCTCCATCACAGACCAACTGGCAATTATATTACGAAAAGGCGAAATAGAGAGAGCTATACAATCAATGAAAAATTACAAAGCAACAGGTCCGGATGAGGTTCCAGCTGAATTTTTAAAGTTAATAAATGAAAAAAATATGATGCTCTTAGTAAAGCTTTTTAACCAAGTTTATGACAATGGCCAATATCCAAAAAACTGGTTAAAATCAACATTCATACCACTACCTAAGAAAAATAATGCGAAACATTGTAATGAGTACAGACTAATTAGTCTAATGTCACATGCTCTCAAGATATTTCTAAGAGTCATTCACGCCAGAATATATAAGAAATGTGAAGAGTCAATGGGCAAGACGCAATTTTGGGCTTCAGAGAAGGTCTTGGAACACGCGAGGCATTGTTCTGTATACAAGTTTTGGTTCAAAACTGTAAAGATGTCCAAAAAGATGTATTTTTATGCTTTATTGATTATGAGAAAGCTTTCGACACCATTAAACACGATAAACTTATGGAAATTCTTTATTCTATGGGAATAGATGACAAAGAGATTCGTTGCATAAGAAATCTTTATTGGCAACAAACTGCCCATGTAAGCATCAATGGTGATATAACCGAAGAAATATCTATTTCACGAGGTGTAAGACAAGGATGCATTCTGTCACCCTTGTTATTTAACATATATTCGGAGTAATATTTCAAGAATCGGTAAGCAGTATTGATGAAGGTGTAAAAGTGAATGGTATTTTCATAAATAATATACGCTATGCAGATGACACAACACTTATAGCCGATAGCTTGATGGGATTACAAGAACTTGTAAACCGAGTTAACTTACGTAGTGACGAATATGGCCTACGCATTAACATAAACAAGACGAAGTATATGATTATTAGTAGGAAAAACATATACAATGACACACACCTCATGGATTAATAATAGTCCCATAGAAAGAGTCAAAAATTTCAAGTACCTTGGTTTGTCAGATCAATGAAAGTTGGGATTGTTCAAAAGAAATAAAATGTCGTATCGAAATTGCTCGCACAAACTTTTCTCAAATACAAAAATATATTATGTAGCCATGACCTCACCATCACAACCAAAATACGTTTTTTAAAATGCTATGTTTGGTCAGTGCTTCTCTATGCGATGGAAACGTGGACTCTAAAATCACAGATATGAACAAGCTAGAGTCCTTCGAGCTATGGCTTATTAGAAGAATCCTAAAAATTCCATGGACAGATAGAGCTACAAACAGTGAAGTCTTGAGAAGAGTGAACCGCAATAGAGAGTTGTTAAAGACTATAAAACAAAGAAAAGCAGCCTACCTAGGACATATTATGAGGCACTCTAAGTATGAGCTTCTACAAATAATTATCCAAGGAAAAATTGAAGGAAAGCGGGGTATTGGCCGTAAACAACTTTCGTGGCTTCGAAACATTCGACAATGGACAGGAATCCAGAACGTGGGCAACCTTATAGATGTGGCGAGAGATAGAGAGAAATATGCTGCGATAATTCAAAATCTGTGATTTTTTTTTTTTTTTATTTTTATTGTGTTTTTTTATATACAATAGATATATTTAACATGTAAACATTACATTATTATATTATTATTAAGTTTATTAATATTGTACATATTATTAATTGTTATATGATCACCAATATTCGAATACGAATTGGCAAATAAAGAAGAATATTTTTTTATACCAGTTTAATTACAACTGGTTTTTCAATGCAACGCTTTCCAAGGTTCCGCTAACCCAGAAATCAAGTTATCCACTTGAATTGAAAACAGAACAAAAACAATAAAGTAGTTTAAAGTTGTCCATATTTATTTCATTATACTAGTATAATATATTTATATCAATTAAATTATACCAGTTATTATTTCAATTCGTCGCTGTCAAAGGTTTTGCTAATCAAAAACTGCTTCTATGAAGTTCTTCATCAATCTGTCATCATCTATCGCTTTCTTTTCTAACTCCTGTTGATTATACCAAATAAATTATAGTTATACCAAGTCTTTGTTTGATCGCACCTGTACAAGAAATTGCGAATTAAAGCCTACCTTATCAAATACTGTGCCTACAAAGTTTCCTTTCTTTCCATCTTCTGGATACCCTTGTTATTCAAACTCTAGTTAATTATATTATACAAATATACATGGCTTACAAACTGTGCTGTAGGAATCAAATGCTTGAAATATTTTTCATTTGATGAGATATCTTCTAGAATTTGGCAAGGGTTGTTGTCTAAGACAATGCTGCAATCTTCGAAGAAAGTGTACCGATCGGATGACTATGCCAAAAAGCTGCAACAAAAAACTGACCTTTCAAAGTCAAGTTCTTGTTAGGAATATTTTGAATATGTGAAGCGTATTATAGCTTCAGTGCAATCGAAGTTAACGTTTTTCTATTCGTCTATACCGTTATGATATACTTATTTCTTTTGATATCCTTTCAATATTTTTTGCTTAAAAAATGTCATTGTTTGTCCCTGTGCAAATGCTGAAGTTATTTGTAAGCATACTTTTGTTATTGTTGCTGATGTGCACTCATGCCCCGCTTGGCCATTATAGCAGCTATCGTTGAGCTTTTTTTTACAATTTAGTTCTTAAAGTTTTTTCTTAAGTTCTCCACGTTTTTGCTTCTATGAATTCCATTGTTGATCGCCTACCATTTTGCATATGAGTCTGCATGAATGAACATAAATATGTATGTATGTACGTATAAGAGTGTACATAAATATATACATAACTACATAGCGCCGATCTCGTGTAATTTTGCTTTTATTTATGATAGCAGCGGTGCACAATGTTTTTGCACACACTGTCCGCTGCTCCTTTTGTTCTCATTTGCTTATGTGCTTATCTTTTGCCGTTTAATTTTCTTACTTTTTGTTGTTGCATTTTGTACGCCATTGTTTTTGCACAATGTTGCCATTTTTGCTGTTGTTGTTGCTCATTTATGTTTGTGGCTTTGTGCGGCAGTTTGTCTGCCCCACAAAGTATTATGTTAACTTGGTGGCCATTGCAAACAATTAAAATCATATGAAATGTATATAAATTATTCAGGCCTTAATCTTAAGTGGACAATCTATGCAAAATTCGAACATGTGTATGTATACGTACATACGTCCACATATATACTATGTTTGTTACATACATACACATGTTTATATGTAAATATCGATAAAAATATATTTTACCCCACATAATTTCTTTCTGAGGTCGAATCAGACACATGAATACAATCATACATATATATACAATATATACAATATATACAATGCCTTAGGGTTCACCAGTGACGTAGATAAGGGTACAAATTTACATGTAGAAATTTTAACTGGTCACTAAACAGCCAATTTAAATTTCTATGCAACTTAAAGAAGTCGATACAGTTTGAGAAAGCTGTAGATTATTTCAAAATATATGTATGTATGTATATTTGTATAAATACTTATTAGTCTAAAATTATCTGATAATAAAATAATTTCTACTAGTTTAATAAAAACAAACTTAGACTACTACTCCAAACAATGTTTTCTGTTTTCAGCGCTTATTCAGCTGTGGAAAATGAGTGCTGAATAAAGCGCTAAATGCACACCGCAGCCAAAAGGCTTACTATAGTACTTAAGCTGCCACCCCATATCAAGTTTTCTATTTTCGGCGCTTATTCAGCTTGGGAAAATGATTGCTGAATAAAACACTGAATGCACAACGCACCCGAAAAGCTTGCATAGTACTTAGACTGCAACTCTACATCATGTTTTCCACTTCTAGCGCTTATTCAGCTTAAGAAAATGACTGCTGTATAAAGCGCTGCATGCACAACGCAGCCAAACAGTTTACTATGGTACTTAGACTAACACTCCGAGCCAAGTTTTCCACTTTCAGCTCCTATTCAGCTAAGGAAAATGCCGCTGAATAAAGCGCTGGATGCCTAACGCAGTCGGAAAGCTTGCTATAGAACTTAGACTGCAACTTTAATCGAAATTTTCTGTTTTCAGCGCTTATTCAGCTTAGAAAAATGACTGCTGAATAAAGTGCTGAGTGCCTAACGCAGCCAAAAGCTTGCTATAGTACTTAAACTGTAAATCCATATCAAGTTTCAGCGCTTATTCAGCTTTGGAAAATGAATGCTGAATAAAGCGCTGAATGCAAACGCAGTCGGAAAGCTTGTTATGGTACTTAGACTAGAAGTTGCTTAAGAGGGCTAGTGATCCAGAAGAGACTCAAAGATCTCCGCAAATCCGCCTGACCTTGCATCATCGGACTATCATTTGTTTCGGTCAATAAAAAAAGTTGAAGTTTGATTAGAAATACGAAAAGACTTTTTCGACTATCCTTCATATATTCTAAAGGGTCTCCGACGTTTTGTTTTAATACAACCCATTCAGAGTATAATTAGAAAATTTTGTATTGAGTTCAAGAAACCACTCACCTTACATCGTCTAACTATATGAAAAAGCATTGCGAACCTGAAAAGAAAAACGAAAATAAATTAATTACTAAATAAAACGGATTTGAATTGAATCGAAAAATAATACGAGAATATCAAATATCAAATTCGTAGAATATCAAATTTTAAATTTTTATTATTTTAAATAATTGCACTTTTTGATAATTTTTTTTTATAAAAAAATAGCTGCTATCAAAAATCGCGCCGCAAAGCCGCAACGCCGCTTAACACTCATCTACGCCATTAATCTCAACCAACTTGAGTGACTTCCAATCTACTCCACAAACAACGCCAAGCACACCCACCACGTTCGGCCATTCAATCATGCCGCCAGTACATTTATTCATTGATGAAAATTTCATGCAACAATATTGTTGCTACACTTCATTCATGAATTTCGTAAGCAAACAGTATACGCAAGAATGCAACATTATTATAACAACAACAACAAGGTAAGACAAGCCAAGAAAGAGTTCTACAAACACATACGCCTAGACAGGCCTTTTAAAAAGTAATAAATCTCCAATACAGTCCGGTGTTGAATGCAAGTGTAAATTGTTTTGGAGCAAAAATTGAACGCCAGCCAGACGACGGCAGACGGCAGACAGGCGGCTGGCTCGCAAGTGTAACAAAACAACAAAAAACGCTCGAAAAAAAGGAAATTACAAATATAATACAATAATAAATACATGCAGACGAAGTCGCTTGCAGCCAAAGAGTTATATGCTGGAAATATTAAAAATCAGGAAGTGTGAATTGGCTGTCGACAAACACTAATACAGCCAAACGATCGCTGCGTTCATAAAACAACGAATTAATTTACGTCCAACTGCCAATTCAGGCAACTGACGTGTGCGCCACACGCACACACACACCCGCACTCATGCTTACTCCCACCTACAGTTATGCATGTGTTGTAGCAATGAACTCTCATGCAGCAGGTGTGGTGAAGGCGGCGCTCATAGCACCCACACATTGTTTTTGGATGCGCCTCCAATCGGAAGATTAATTGGAAAAGAAAACATCGCCATCAATCAATCATTAAAATTGCATCGATTTTTGATCAATATCCGCGTTGAACGAAAATGAGTCGAAACGCGGCGGTCTGGTAGGAATAGTTTCGATATTTTGTTTTGGAAAATGATACTTTAAAATTTTCTTATTTTTCCGAAAATTTTTGTGAGAGAGAAAGTAGTAAGATATTTTTCTATAAAGCATAATAGGTAATATCTATAATAATATGGAAGCAGACTGTCTAAAAGTTCTCAAGAGTCAGTTTAGAAACTCTTCTCTGTAGTTGCCATATATGGCTCAAAATGCGATTGGATGAAAGGGTTCAAGCTGAAGTCGTTTACTCAATCTCTCTTCTCCACAAATAAGTTTGTTGCTGTAGCGGCAGAAAACATTCTTGAAGTAATTTCGAAGAATGGTGCCGAGTTCACAGTCCTTGGCTGGATAAAAATCCAGGTCCGTTCCGTTCCGGTTACTTAGGCAACGACAAAACAAAAGAAGTTTCTTCAAATCTGCTGTCGATGTAACGGTCTCCCATTTTGTAACGTTTCAGCTCTGTAAGTCTCCTGAGTCATATGACGGTTTTAGAACTAAAATCATTTCGTTTCATTTCATTTAGGTTAGGTTAGGTTAGGTTAGGTCGTACGAAGTAATTCGAAATCAATGGATTTCGCTTGGACTAAGCTTTGTTCTTGTGTTATCCAAAAACTCCTAAAAGTGCATCACTTCATAGATCGACGAAGCGTTTTGAGCTTAACATGAAATTATTAAGGCGATTATTAACAATCCGAGCCACTTTACTAGGTTCAACTGTTACCGAGATATTTCAACTTGAGTCAGAGGAATTTCGGAATCGCACAAATTCTCATTGATGACTGAAGTTTCATAGGCTCAGTCAACCGACTCGCTTCCCACCGGATGAAATTGGCTAACAAGCTCATTCCAGCGTCTCCTTGTGAACGGAGTCGACAGCTCAAAGCCAATTTAGCTGCTCGGCTATCAGAGTAAATACACACCCCTCTAAAAGTGAAAGCACTTCGACGCAATATATCTTTCGTTACCTTGATGGCGGTCACCTCTACTTGAAAGACCCTACAGTGGTTTGGCAGGCTATCACTTCTGCTTGAAAACACTACAGTGGACTGGTAGTCTGAAACCAGAGGTGATGGAGAGCTCTCGACAGAAGACTCCACTTCCTACCGTCTCTCTTAACTTCGATTCATCCATGTGGAAGCTCACTGCATCTCTTCTCTCACGGCTGCGTCCCGCCTAAAAAAAAATTGCGTGTGTGATCAGGGATGGAACTGCCGGTTCCGTAATGCAGTGGTTTAGATTATGAGGAGTGGATCGAAGAACTGGAGAATTGCAATATCCTCTGCCTTATAAACACAGAAAGTATAGTTTTCCGAGAGCCCTCCACCAGACAACGATCCCGAAAAACATTATTGGCTTAACTATAGTTTCACAAAGCCAAACCACCATCATATTGCAAACTTCGGTTTAAAGACTCAAAACATAGAAAGAAATACTTTGCTAACTTTCAAATAGATCAGTATCGAAGATTTTCTTTTACAATAAAAGCAAAACAGTATACATATGATATTTCAAATCTAAAAGAGATAAGGGTAATGGTATCTATTGAGCAAAAAGTGGTTGCTAGCACCCTAAAATAACTGAATTTATTATTTAGAAAGTTTTTCTTACCAATTTAAGGATCTTCGTTATTGGCTGGAAAGAGAGACAAAGTGGAAATGTCGAAAGCTCAAGAAGTGAAATCTTAAAGAAAAGTATCTGAGTTTCGCTAAAATTCAGACTAATAGACAATATATTTTCAGACTGGGTCCAGCCCGTGTGATTTTGTGTGAGATGAAATTGCCAAAAAAAAAACCAAACCGACCACCAATTATTCGGGTTCGACCTAAAACTTTTTCTGTGCTGTGGGTCGAGTACTCAGCTGCAGTGCGATCTTACACTGAACTGAATTTTCAATTCTACCACTTTGAAACCACAGCTGGCACCTCAAAGGGCCAAACCCAATGAGCAGTTTGGACCGAGCTCTAAGAACTAATCAGATTTGACTCGCCGGTCAGACCTTGTAAATTTTGCTACCAGTTGAGGCAAGCCAAATAACAGAGACAGTGCATATTGGACAGCGTACATACCTTAACGCGGGCAAATTCTACCCCTGCTCGCTGTGAGCAGATTGGTTCAATCCAAAGTAGTTTTATAAAGTAGTTTTATGTGAGAGACATTTCTTGGCAAATCATTAAACTACAGATAAGAAAGGCATGGATCTCGCTTAAATTAAGCCGACTTGTTCTATAGTATATTTTTTGCCTCCGCTATAATTTCCTACAGGGTCACAACACAATTTGCGAAACAGTGAGGCATTTTTTTAACAAAATTAAGTACATGCGTACATATTTTCATGGATTTGTATGTATGCAAAACCACAAGTCCATAAATCAACTATCAATTATATCGATCGTTTCAGCCATGCATCTATATATAAAGCGATCGAGGTACTTTCGAGCATACATCGCTACCTAAATACTTCGATATTTGCCGAAATAACTTTTTTAACTGAGAGCGCAGGCATAATCAACGCCGTCGGTGGCGATGGAAATTTATTCGAATTTAATTTGGAAATATGCGTGTACTATGAAATGTCCATAATTTACGAATCGTGCAAATGATTGACTTGTGTTTGGGTTTTCTACAAATATTTACGAGTCTACGAGCGACGAGCGACGAAACATAAACGCCGCGTTACACAAGTCGCCGAAGTATGCGTTGAGTTGGAGACTGCCAGGAGAGAAATGAGAAAATAATGGAGTGTGGTGGGTGTTTGGAGCCAACTGTCTTGCATCGAGCAGGTGCTTCGGTGGAGTAGCTGGCATTTATGTATGTATGTACTTATATGTAAGTATTTAAATAAGCGGAAATCTGCACTGGCGCTTGGGTCGCTGCTTTGATGGACCACCTGCTGACAGGAAGTTTTTGTTGGAAATTTCTTTAGCAAGCGAACGAGCATTCAAAGTGCACTCATGTCTATATGGTACATACATATGTGTGTATGTGGTGACAGAAGTTCATCAATTGCAAGTTGTCGGTGCTGGGCGTGCATGCTTGTGGTATGCAGAGCGCTGAATTAGTGCAATTAGAACGGTTGTTTCATTGCAATTGCTTCCTCAATGCATAAATGTGTAAAATAATATTTGTTGTTATTTTATTCTGCTTTGTAGTATCATATAAGTGGTTGCCGCAGCGCCAGAATGTTTGTTGTTTTTGCCTTTTTCGGAATTTTATTTTCTTAGCGCATGTTCAAAGTGGAATTTATTTTTTCGTTGAATAAAAAATGTAATAAACATTTTATTAAATACTCGTCTAGAGTTTTGTCCATCGATAAGCTGAAGAATGGAACATGATTTTGTTCGTGGTCCTTTATAAGTATACGATTTCTCAATTGTATACAGATAATTGCGAAGGAAAAACTTTAAACACGACTCAAAAGTCTATGAGAAAAATCTTTTGAACTTTGGTAAGGCTATGCAGGTCAGTAGGTTTCCTACGCTCCACTCTAAGCCAGAAAGACCTTGCAGTCGCTGAGGAGTTGGTCTTCGACCAATGCCTACAAACCGTATGTAAGGTCAGTAGGTCCAGTGTTAGAGCGTAAGGTCACAACGAAGCCCCCTACATTTGAAAGACACAACAGTGGTCTTGCAGCCTGAAGCTAAAGGTGATGGAAAGCTCCCGCCAGAAGACTCCACTTCATATCCTCTGTCTTAACTTCGATCCATCCGTGAAGAAGCTCACTTAATTTCTTCTCACACGGCTTCATCCCACCCACATATATCGCGTGTGTGAGCAGTGAAGGAACCGCCGGTCTAGATTGTAGGGAATGGAATTGAAGTATTGGAGAATTGCAATGTGACCCTACCCGGGATCTCTTATATACCCACATTCCCTAAGTCTACAAAGTGTAGTTTTCATATAAACAGCTTCAATGAGCTTTAAAGCGGGTTTGACAGCACTACACCTGCCGGAAATATCCACAGGAGATATGTGCAGAATGGCATCAAGAGTCGTTACGGGCGTAACCCATAGGCATCCGGTCTTTGAAAGCGTTTAAGCTTCTTAGCTTATACATCTTCTTCGAGAGCCTGCAACCAGACAAATACACCACACATCATTATTGGCTTGAATAAGGTTTCGTCGAGCCAAAATAAAATTGTTAAGAGACGAGAAAGACGCGATACACTTGATCAAGATGTTTCAACCTTTTTAACACGTTTGAAAAATACTTGTTCTAAAGGTTTTCTAAGTAGGCCTACGTGGCGAAGATGACCTCCTTTTTCGACTAAAATTTCTGCTCGGCGAGTCACTTTTCTAAGTTTGGAAGCAAAAAGAAGTAACACTGGGACAAAATTTGAGAATAAGATGACGATGAAACCTTCCAAAGCATGAGGTCGGTCAGCTAGGGTATCTACTAGTGAGTCATATGGACCCCACTACAGTTGGAGTAAATATTATCACGATATTTTCTAACATCCATACTAAGAGTGGCTAATATGGGGTATGAGTTAGCTCACCCTTAAGCGTGATCTAGGATAAATTCCTATTCCGGGCTGCATAAGAAGAAATACTTTTCTAATATTGATCACACTTCGACAGGCAATAACAACACTCCGGCGATACCTGTCCGGAAAAGTGTACTCCTCATTATGTAGAAAGTGGTTATTTTACTATAACTTGGCTTTCTTCGTCGTTTCGTACTACATAAGAGTATATACCAGATATATCTGTAGATCTGTTAACAGTTTAGAATGTGGGTGGCCTTTGTAATTCTATAAGAATCTCTTCACATCGCAGTACATTAAATAAATTGATTTTTTAATAGCACATACTACCTATGTATGAACGATATATACTCCCAAGAAGAACATAGAAGTACGAGTACTTAATCTTCGTTAATAACGAGAGAATATTGTACATAATGCAAGTTGTTGTAATGCCGCATAAACGATTAGACAAATACTTGTATGTATGTATGTTTTTACAACTAGCCGATTGACTGGCACTTTGTCGATGCTGATTGCTAGCCGGATGATGTTTTAGGTTAGGTTATAAGCACGTCTATGCCACATGTATACTCGTATGTATGGGTGTGTTTGTGTGAGGATATGTGTGTCCGGCGCTTGTGGTGCGTGCCTTACTTATTTATGCCAATAAATTTGTTCAATTGACGGTAAATAATCATAAAACAATCCGTCCAAGTATATTTTAAAAAATTTTATAGAGCCAACAGCTGAGAGAACTCAATACAAAAGCAGCATTTACTTAAGTGTTACTGATGAGAACGTAACATGTAGAAATTTTTAGATTCACACAAATCACACAACATACTAGTTGTATAATAACGGGTTTTTCAATAGGGATGCTATAAAAGTGGACCGACAGGGACAAATTTTCATCGAAAAATAATCTTCACCGATGAGGCTCATTTCTGGCTGAATTGCGTCGTTAATAAGCAAAATATGCGTTATTGGTCAGGCAGCAATCCACAAATGCTCCATGAGTCACCATTGTATCCCAAAAAAATACGGTTTGCTGCGGTTTATGGGCCGGTGTCGTAACTGGGTCGTACTTCCTCCGTGATGTTCAAGACCGACCCGATACTGTGAATGGGAATCGATACCGCTCAATGATAACCGAATATTTTTGGCCGGAATTTGATGATATAGACTTGGATAATATGTGGTTTCAACAGGACGGCACCACAAGCCACACAGCTAATATAAAAATCGATTTGTTGAAAACCAAACTTGGTGAACGTGTTAGCTCACGAAATGGTCCAGTCAATTGGCCGCCTCGGTCGGTTGGCGCTGTTAGAATATTTTCTGTGAGGCTACGTTAAGTCTATGGTTTATGCCAACAAGCCAGCGACGATTGATGAACTTCGTACGAATGAAATTGCAGCATTATCGGCTGATTTATGCTTGAAAATCGTCGAAAATTGGGTTCAGCGTCCGGACTTCTGCAAGCGTGCCAGTGGTGGCCATGCAAAAAAATTCGAGTTCCATACATAATGGCAACGACTGTACTTTCACAGGAATAAACAATTTCATTGATATCCCAAACCCAATTCAAAAATTAGGTAATGGGTCTGCCATCATGATGAGTCTGAAGAAGATATTTTTGTTGATTTCGAAAATTATTGCCTTGCATTAAATAAAGCATTCTTAAAGTACTATTTAAATTACTTTTATTTGCGCTCGTTTGATAAGTATTTTGAATACTTTATTGCAATTACGTAATTGGCCGGCGCTAGAATTTGCCGACCACTTATTTAGTTTTTTTTTTACCGAAGACGTAGTATTTACATAAAAAATATGGTAAAAATATAGCTTTGTTTACACGAAATTTAAAAAACAATAAATTTATTGCTTTTCCAGCGAAAATCGATTAATAAATATTTTAGCAGCAGACGTCTTTTGACTTAAACCTATACTAAACTGGTAATCAGTGTTAAATTATGAGAACGCTGAATGCTTAAAAATATATTTTAAATAATCTGCTTTTTTTTATTATAGTTGGAGAGTAATGAAACAGACTAAACATTCAAAATTTAAGTGAATTTTAGCGGTTCATAAATTTCTATAGAAAAGTAGCCTAAATACAGCGTAAAATTTTAAAAATATTACAATATATATCAGTCGCTTGAAATTAAATCTGTAATGAAAGTACGGGTTTAATTAAAAGTGCTTGAAATTATAATTACAATTACCATTATTACCACGATTACTAAACAATTACCACGATTACTAATAAAATTGCTTGGTAATCGCCAATTAACTACCACAATTACTACGATTACCAAGTAATTTTATTAGTAATCGCGGTAATTACTTAGTAATCCAATTAAATTACTTAGTAATCGTAGTAGTAATCATTGTAGTCGTCGTAGTTACTTGGTAATCGTGGTATTTAATTAGGGGTTTCGAAGTATTTTTATTCCATTACTACGATTACTAAGTAATTACCATGTCTACAACAATACTACTACGATACCAATAAAATTATATTAATCCTAGTGGTAATCGTGGTAGTTACTTGGTAATCGTAGTGGTAATCATAGTAATCGTGGTTGTTAATTAGCGATTACTACGATTACCAAGTACCTACCACGATTACTACTTTGATGCTAAAAAAATTGTTTGGTAATCGTAGTAGTAATGGTAGTAATAGTGGTAGTAACTTCGTAATTGTAGTGGTAATCGTAGTAATCATGATAGTTAAAAATTACTTGGTAATCTTAATAGTTAAAAATTATTTGGTAATCGTAGTAGTAATCATGGTAGTTCGTAGTAATCGTTTATCAATATTTTTCGAATTTCATACCAAAAAAATTCATTTTAGGACTACCTTAATGCACATAACAACATTCGAATGCAATTACTACCATACGAAACCCTTTCGTGCTTGTTTACCGCACGTCGTCATACAGTTTCCGCTGCATCCACAACACATAGCCTTGCGATATGCTCGCATTTAATACAGTTAATCTCTTCAACATTAATTAATATGAGCATTTCTCAACTACTCCCAACTTGCAACGGCTAAAATGTGCCATGTACGTCTTTGTAGCTTTTGCTATCCACGCGCTGTCACATGGCACCAATAATGGTTGATATTGCAAGTTATTGCCGCTGTTGCTGTTGCCGTGCTGAAAATTATTGCCAGTATTTGCGTACATTATTTTTAGCATTAATTATGTGTGGCTCGCGTTGCTTGCGCGTTTGTCAGATCTTCTGCTTACCATATACATATCTATCTATATATGTACATATGTGTGTGTGTGTTGATATACTTGTGAAATCCGGTTGCATGCCGCAAGGCTCTTAGTTACCGATTGCTGATTGCTAGCGTAAAAACTAGTGCACCTTGAGTGTAAAAAATTTGCTACTCACAGTGTTGCACCAACAATTCCGGTTTCATTGCAATCGGCCGCAGCGAATTCTTTCACTTCAGTTCCTGCGACCGGCGCTGCTGCCGCTTAATGCTTTCTCAGGCGCAATTTTTGTATGCGTTCGCATTTTTCATTTAACCACGAGCAATTTTTTATTCACACTAATATAATTTAATATTTTAGTGGGAATGCCAGTAATTAAAACTTCATATATTGGTATTCGTAGATCTGTTAGCAATACTGATAATGGTACTGGTAAATGTAATTGATATGATTAATGAAAGAAATCATAATTTATGAATTTATCATATGTAATGTGTTTGTAATTTTAATCGTAATGTAATTTTATGAACTGGTATTTGTAATGGTTATGGATTACGTCAATTATAATAAAAAAGAAATTGTAATGCTGTTATAATCAACATTTGGTAATGGAAAATGGTAAACATATTACCAAAAGTTTTGAAAACTATAGCAGTTATGATTACTTATGCGGCTGGTAACAACAATGTCGCTTGTAATGCTAACAGCAATGATGGTGATAATTAATAATTTAATAGTCATTACGTTTGCAAAAAGTAATTAAAACAATAATTATATTTTTTAATTCATTTGAAAGTATGGCACTAATGGTAATAATAATATTAACTTATTTGAGGGTAAACGTAATGGTACTGCTAAAAGTAATGGTGATTCGTAATGTTTACTATAGAACTTCTTGCATTTAAGAAATTGTCAGGCGTTTTTTACATGATTGCAATAGAAATGGTAATGGTATTGCAAATGTAATGGTAATTATAGTAGTAATGAAATTTTAAGTACTTTTAAATTCGGTAAAAAAACTTTATTTGCAATAATGAGTTAGTGATTTTGATATTGCTTATTGTAATGGTAATTGTGGTTCTTGTGTAATTGAAATAACAAAACTGTGATAATTATTAATGTATTGGTCATTACGCTTCCGGAAGTAGTTATAAAATTAATTATTCATTTTAATACATATGAGAGTATTATAATAACAGTACTAAATACTATTAATTTTTCTTAGTGGTAATTGCAATAGTACTGCTAAAAGTACTGGTAATTTGTAATGTATTTATGATCTTCACTATAGAATTTCTTGCATTAAAGAAATGTTTAGGCATTTTTTGCATTATTATAATGAAAATGGTAATGATATTGAAAATGTAATGTTAATGGCAGTAATGGAATTTTAATTACTTTGGAAATTAGTAAGAAAAAACTATACTGGGTGTAATAATTTAGTTTTGTAGTAACAGTAATGATAATACTAACTTTTCTCTATGGTAATCGTAATAGTACTGGTAAAAGTAACGGTAATTTGTAATGTTCGCTCTAGTATTTCTTACTTTAAACAAATTGTTAGGCATTTTTTTCATAACTGCAGTGGAAATGGTAATAAAATTTGGAAATGTAATGTTGATTATAGTAGTAATCAAATTTTAATTACTTTTGAAAGCATTAAATTTAAATTTTGAAAAGTAAATTTAAATTATTTTCAAAGTAATCACTTATATATTTATTATAATAGTAATAGATTACTTACTTATGTCTACTTGAATAAGTAATGGTAACGCATATGCATATATTGTAATGTGGACAATAAGAATGAAATATCAATTTTTTTACGGGTTAATATTTGTTAATTCAACTTGTAATGGTAATTGCATTCCTCATAAAAATCATAACAATTTGTAATGGTAATTGTAATCCTTATAATAATCATTACAACTAGTAATAGCAATTGCATTCCTTATAACAATCATAACAACTTGTAATGCTAACTGGATTCCTTATGATAATCATAATAACTTTCTTGTAATGGTAATTGTATTGCTCATAGTAATTGTAACAGAATAGAAAAGGTTATGACAAATGTAATGGTAAAGATATGTAACTTTGTGTAACGAAATTTTCAAGAATTATATATATATACAATGTAAGAGTTCACTCATGCAATGATGCAAGTTATTATGTCACATATAACTGTAAACCAAGCACATGTGCACTCAATTTTAGACAGACGTGAGTTTATATAAAGTCACTAAACTCCGTTGTCCTTTTGAACTCGCACTCAGTGCTATTGGCTGGAAATTAAAGCAGTATTGCAGCAATAGTAGCCTGAGATTGCATGATTGTTGCGTGAGTTTCCGAATTTTGTAATATAATCAAATACGAATAAATAAAATTATACTGATAAAAGCTACCGGTTGAGCGCACGACAATCACACCAACAATAAACCTTAAATATGCATTAAACATTTATGCAATTATTCTAATATGAAGTGGCACAAGTAGAGGCCGACAAGCAGTCGTTGGCGCCGCCGTCGCCGCGGTTGAAATAGCGCTTGCCATACCGCTACACTACTAACTAGTTTTATCCTGCCAATTTATGACTGCCACACGACTAATACAGCCGCATTGTTGCAGTGTGGGTGGCAATAGTTGCTCACCAATGCCGCAAACAGGCACATGTATTCAGGCACCGTCACTCTTTAGCGTCCCATCTGCCGCCAAGAGCGCTCTACCCCAATCCACATGCACGCCACATAGCTCCTTATAAATATAAATGCGTCTCATTATATATTCGCTGATACGCGAGCGACGAAAATCCGCGACAATTATTCCAAGTTGCCACAGCACCGCGCTGTCATAGCCAGCAGCACAGATATCGCTGAGTTATTCCTAGCAATATATCAATAAATTACCGCCATCAACATTTGCTGGCAATTACTAAGAGATAGCAGGCGAAAACACGACAGCAACAAAACATATATTTCAGCGCAAGTAAATGCCTATCGAATTGGTACTTAAACGAAAACTACCTACAAGAGACGAAATTTACGAAATGACACATTTTTATCGCACCCGGAAAACTTCTGCCAACATGTGACGTGTGGTAGCAACTCGTTGATGTTGTGAAGTGTAGAAAGCATGCCGAACTCGGTATAAAGTTATTGAGTACTAGGCATTTGAAACTAAATATTATTTTTTTTGGGAAAGGGCTCTTCAAGAAATTGGCAAAACTCGTAAATTTTAATAACAGTTGAAGGTTAGGTCTCTATATTTTTCAAACAGCGCCCTAAGAACATCAAGGCGCAATCCGTTAAATTAGGCTGGGTCGGCAAGCTTGATGCCTGGCAGACGAAAACCAGCTGTGCTAACTTTAAGGAGTGGCCTTCTGGGTATCTTACCTTTCGTCGTACCAGAAGACGTAGCCGAAACTGTTATTAGCCTTCTTAACAAATTTGTAACAGCCTCGAAGCGCTTTGTCGATCTAAAAGGGTCTTATAATGCAGTTTACAGTTGTTTGTAGATATCACAACGGACCGGCGTTTTAAGCTGTCCAAACGAGAAACCTTTTACTTTGTTTAACCTAGTCTGAGAGGCTTTCAAACTCTAAATATTAGTTTATCTTTGAGTTTCAGAAGAAAATTTTTTTTACGGATAAGCCCGAAGTGATCGCTAGTTTAGGGTTTTACGCGAATAACTTTTACTATCACTCAATGAATATGGGGGTGGCGGAACCACTTTTTGGATGGGAGACTGAGAGGGTTTGCTACATTGACGATGCTTCCAAATTTTTTTCTGAATTTGATTTCGATTTTTGAGAGCTTTAACATCCAAAGCACCCCAAACCTCACAAAAAAAATTGAATTTATTTTTGGGGGGTATCCTTCTAATGTATATACAATAATGATGTTGCTTCGTGAATTCTTCTGACTTTCGAGGGTTTTCACAACCCCTAATCCCCTTTTGGAGCCGCCACTGGAATTTGGTTTGATAACTGTAAGAAATATCGTACCGAAGGTCTTAGCGCCTATTTCTATGTAGACCAATTTTCTTTTAAAATCAGTTAACTCAGGTCATGAATTTTGTTATAAAAAGATTAAATTTCTCGCAGAAAAGCAGAGAGAAATATTTACCATAGATTATAGAAGCATAAATTCTACAATTTTTGAGGCGCCTAGCGTAAGTGTGGAATACCGTCAACCACTAAATTACCCGTTTCCGACTCATAGTAGTTTATACGGGTTATAAAATATGATCACAACAAACCATGAATTCTGGAGAAAGAATCTCTCTAATATATCCGCGGTCCTAAGTTTAAGATCTTACCTGAAGTAAATGAAGAAAAATTTCGTAGAAATATTTCTGTTTGTTTTGATTATATTTTATAACTCGTATAAAGTACAATGAGTCGGTATCGAGTGTTTTACTGGGGGATGTGTTCCAAACTCTCGCTTGGCAATATTAAGAACCGAAAAAATATAAAAAATGGAGAATTTATAGAATCTGGAGAGGAAAAAACTCTCCAGTATTTTCTATAGATCCTATGGTAGAATTATCTAGCTGATCCTCACAACAATCATGGAGCAAACTTCGCAACATTAGATCTTAAAATAACAAAAAATAAAACAGAAGCTGAAAATTAATCCAAAAGCGTAAAAAATAAATAATATTATACTGCCGCCCGCCTAAACATATGCAATATGTTCATTTATTCCGTTCATACGCAAACTATTCATATATTCATTTTAAATGGAATATAAAGAACTTATCATAAAGTTCACCGTTATTTCGCCAACGATTGCGTGTACACGATTATTTGTACCGATTATCATGCCTCACTTACGTGTACAGGCGGCGTCGGCGACAGATTTTGGAAACCGCGATTGAGGGCAGCCAAGCCGGCGCGAGACCAAGAATGCGAAAAAAAACAGAAATGATTTGTGTTAAACATTCAAAAAATAAACATATTATTGATGTGCATAAATGCCGGCAGATATTAAATAAATTTATTGACGTTATTTGTGTTGTTGACAAATATTCTCGTATCTGTTTAGCCCAGTAAAGAAACACTAATTATTCCATGCACTTTTGTTCTTATTTCTTTTCAGTTTAAAATTATACGAAATACTCCGTTTGGAAGGCAGCCTTAAGCCGCTGTAGACGCCGACAGCCATAAGCGACCAATGAAGGTTGGAAAATCGCGAGTTCTTCGAGAGTTTGGAAGCTGCTAATGGAAGCTTGTGCCGTCTGGTGCTGCACTACACCAGTTACTGGGAAGTCATAAGAGAGTGAGTCGCAGAGCATGTGTTCCATTTTTCATAATCGCATCAACTATCGCGGTTTGCGCAGCAATTCGAGTGGCAGCAATAGTAGCGGCAGCATAAGTAATTTGAGCAAAGAACTGGATGCCGATCGCAATAATAATGGCGGTAGTGGTGGCGCAGGCGGCGCTGTTGTGGGCAGCAGCGAACACAATGAGCACAACAGCGAAGATGCGACTTGTGGGGATGAACGCAAAGCGGACAACCGGTTGCCTTTGAAGAGCGCCAGTTCCACGCCCGACAGCGCGGTTGTCGACGAGAACGCCGATCCGCGGTGCAATATGCGTGCGGCCAGCGTCGAACTGGCGGAGCAACGTAGCAGTGTGGAGCGCGATGAGGGCGAGGACGAGTCGGAGGAGTTGGCGGGCGACAGCAATGAGGCGTTGGACTTGTCTGTGCTGCCGAGCAATCGACTGCCCGGTAGCGGTCATGTGGCATTGGAGGCTTTACAACACACCAAAGTGGCGGTGGCGCAATTTGCCGCCTCAGCGCTGAGCGGCGCACAAAATTACGGCGAAGCGATGAATGAGTTGGCGATGGTGCAATCGACGATACTGAACGTGCAGCGGCAACATTTGATGCAACTGCAGCTAATACAACATCTGCAGAGTCAACTCAAGCGCGCGGGCGATCTGACAATGGACGCCGAGCAGCTGGAAGAGCAAACGCAAGCAGATGAGTCTGAGCACTCGGCGCCAAAGCGAAGATTCATGCAAACGCCACCAGCGGAAGTAGAAGAGAAGCTAACGGAAGCTGTAACAACTAGTGTGGCATTGAAAGCAGCAAGTGCACATAATAACTTAAGAGCTAATGAGCCCTGCAGCGCTTCGCGGCCGCCATCTACGTCAAATGAAGAGAATACAAAGACTGAAGAGAGAACAAATAAGAAAACGGGGGAGCCGGCGTCAAAGCATGCCAAAAATGAGGAAGCTAGTAATACGGGCAGTGCTAGTGTGGGTGCTGTTGGTCCAACGCTAACAGCTCATAGCACCGCCAATACCAACAATTATCAACCCTTGATGTGCGATATTAGCTCCTCGCTCGCCTCTAGCATTATCACGAATCATGATCCATCGCCTGCACCGAATGAGATGAACTGCTTGGAGATGCTGCAACGCCGCACCGAGGAGGTGCTTGATTCAGCCTCACAAAGCTTGCATGCCTCACACCTGCAAGACGAGTATGAGTACGCACAGAAGGATGCACAGGGTCGTGGTGAGATATTTAAGCACCGCTGCAAATATTGCGGTAAGATCTTCGGCTCCTTCTCGGCACTGCAGATACACTTGCGCTCACACACTGGTGAGCGACCATTTCACTGCAACGTCTGCGGCAGCAAATTTACAACGAAGGGCAATCTGAAGGTCCACTATCAACGGCATACACAGATATTTCCGCCAATGTTGCTTGCGCCTGGACCGGGTAGTGCTGTTGTTGAACAGTTTCCAACTTATGGCGCACCAGTTGGCGGACCGCTAATGTCAGGTGTGACACCAGTAAGATTATCCGCGCCAGTAGAGGACAGCAAACAGCTGAATTGCGAAGATTCGCCACAAATTGCACACAAAGAAAAGCATCAGGAACAAGCAAAGCAAGCAATAAGCAATCGTGTCGCAAAACCGGAAGCGCCAACTTCACCTATTGACACGCCGCAAGACCTAAGCAAGCCGCATCATTCGCCTGTGTTGCACGAAAACACGTCTCCGCTAGAGCCGCCAAAGTCACCAAAAGCCTCACCGGTATTGAAACCAAGTACAGAGACAAAGCTCGAGAAACCGGAGCGTGCAAGCAGTCAAAACCCGCCAGCAACAAATCAGCATTCTTCAAAGCGCAGCAGTAATGCGCGGAAACGTAACTCACACGCCAATGCGTCACATGCCGGCGCCAGCGAAGCGCGTAAGCCACATGTACACGACAAGTGCGAACGTGAGCGCGAACGCATGTTGGACGGTGGTGAGTTTCTGCACAAATCCGCATCGGCCTTACGACGCTCATCGCTGAGTCGTAACTCCAGTAATAGTGGGCTCGAGCCGCCGCATATTTCATCCGAATACTCGCTGGCGCAGATGGAACGCATTATCGACAAATCGTGGGAGGATCTCATCGAGATCGACACCACGTCGGAGACTTCGAAGCTGCAACAGCTGGTGGATAATATCGAGAACAAACTGACCGATCCGAATCAATGCATCTTCTGTCACAAAGTGATGTCCTGCCGCAGCTCATTGCAAATGCACATACGCACACATACCGGTGAGCGACCGTTTCGTTGTAAAATTTGCGGACGTGCCTTCGCCACCAAGGGTAATCTGAAGGCGCACATGAGCATACACAAAATCAAACCGCCGATGCGTAGCCAATTCAAATGTCCCGTCTGCCATCAGAAGTTCTCGAATGGCGTCATACTGCAACAACACATACGCATACACACGATTGACGACGGCAGCGGCGCTTTGGTTGGCCTACCGGGGGTCAATATAAATGGCGGCATGCTGGGCGCATTTTCACTGCCAATGGGCGCACTGCCACCGGGCACACCCAACACGGCCGAGGCGGTGGCGGAGCATAATGCACGCATGAAGGCGCACATGGATGCCGCGATTGAGGATCAAAACTCGAATAAGTCAATGGGCACATCGGATAACTTTGATTTCTCCACGACATCCGATTACTCCGGCCAGCGTTCGGAATCGTCGCAAGGTGATTTCGACGATTTTATGACCATGGACAGCACCGATGACTCACGTGAAAATACGAGCTCCCTAACGCCCTTCGATCGTCGTTTGGCGGACGACTACGCCGACGAGCGTATGCATGAGGCCGGTGAACGTGGCGATGCCGCTGAGCTGCCCAATCCGATGGCTGCTATGGCTGCTGCAGCGGCTATGGACCTCTCGGCACGTGGTTTTCCCGCTAATGGCGTGACGCAGAAGGCGCTCGAACATCATCTACCCATGTTGGGTATGTCACCGAATTTTTTGTTAATGGCAGCGGCGCGCGAGGAGATGCAAATGTTGGGCGCGCATGCCAAGTTTCCGCTACTGCCTTTCGGACCGCTGGGATTTATGGGTAAGTGTTGACGCTTCTCTAAGCGGGAATGTGTGGGGAGTTGTTTCATGTAATATATACATATGTTCTTTGAAAGGGTTAAAGTTGTTTTACATTTTTTATGCGCAATTTAAGAAGGGTAAAATTCCATTACAACGTCATCTTCCATTTCGCTTGCCGCTCAGTAGTCTCAGCTGGTAAAAACGGTGTCAGCAATACTGAACTTTCGCTGTCAGGCTACAGGGAAAAGCAGTGTTCTTAATTAACGCGCGCATTAACTCGGTCCTCAAGCTATTTTTCTTCGTCTGTTTAACAGTTCTTTTTATGCGCGGTTATTTCCTCCTCACAATTCTTTGTTTGGCTCACGCTGTCTCTATAATTCAATATCATAAACTTCATTCGATTCGCGCCAGCTCGTATTTCTTGTCATTTTCGGTCTGTCAAGTGACACATCTGCAGTGAGAAAATGACAAAGATTTCGCGTCTGTGCCCTTTGACCTCGGCGCAGTGACAAGTAGCGCGCTTGGCGTTCAATATGCGCGGCATAATTCAATTTATAGACGCGTAAATAGCGTCATTGCGAGCAGGAAATCACTGCCAGTGCTTGTGTAGTGCGAAAAACGAGCGCTTGCTTATGGCCGACGAAGACGTTCGTTAACGTTGACGCATGAATCAATCGCACTGTCGGCTTTAGTGGCGCTATTTTGGTACAAACTGGTATTCTTCTTGTTTGGTTTATATAACAGATCTCATTTCAATGCGTACGCAATAATTTAAATATAAATAAAAACATCTGTAAGCATGTTTAGCGCTTTTGCAGTGTCTATTTTGACGGCCATTTCTCATTTTGCCGATTTTATGTCACAACTCTTTCGCGTTGAGTAAAATTTATGGTCATTGAAAATATTTACTCGTGAAATTAATGCCTCAGATGTTCCCCATACATCACACTTGAGTATAATTATAAAGGAGACGTCTATTTAAAAATAAGAGTCAATGGAAATGCTATCTATTCGAAGTCGAGGTCCCGAGTTTTTGACTTTCTTGCCGTCTCGAATATTTCCATTTCAATTTGTACTTGTTTAAGACGAAGGCCCGTTGTCAAAACTCTCTCATTCTTCTTCTTTACTGGCGTAGACACCGCTTACGCGATTAACAACAGCGCGCAAGTCGTTTCTTCTTTTCGCTATGTGGCGCCAATTGGATATTCCAAGCGAAGTCAGGTCCTTCTCCACTTGGTCCTTCCAACGGAGTGGAGGTCTTCCTCTTCCTCTGCTTCCCCCGGCGGGTACTGCGTCAAATACTTTCAGAGCTGGAGTTTTTTCGTCCATCTCAAAAACTCTCAACGTCGACTCATAAATTGACCTCGCTCATTCTTACGAAGAAACTAACTGTATCCGTGAAGTTGGAAATAGTTGTAGATGAAGAAACCGGAAAAGAGTATGTATATCGGAAGTTGTTTATAACTAGAAGGCTTCCTACATTCATTCAAACATTACTATCGCAAACCAAGTTATGCCACAGTTAAAACCAATTACAAGGACTCTACTTGAAGAATGAAAATTGGAAAAAGAGAGTACTTAATACTTAGTCAACCAATATGACTGCCAGTTGAGCCATTTTCGCTTCCTAATTCAAATCTAAAGTAAATAATCTTGGAAAATTTTTTGATATGTTTTGGAATTAAGTTCGAAAAGAAAAAGAGTAGTCTCCATTCGTTCATTTTTATCACAATCTTGCTTTGAACTCCATAGCTGTGTTTTCAATCTGTGGTTTTCATCACTCATTTTATTTATTTATACGAAGACTCTACATTGATCCTTATTCTAGATAAGATCTAGATTTAATACAACGATGGAGGCGATGTTTATCGTGCCTCTATAGTATTCCCTACGAATCAAAAAGACACTTTCAGTAACATTTTCTTAAAAAAGCTGTTCAAGGAGTCACTTCTCGGAAATTTATATTGAACCTCTAGACTGTAATATCTCTAAGGGTTCTCTAGGATCATGCATACAAGTTAGGTTAGGTTAGGTAAATAGGCAGATTTCTCGTGAACCGTTGTGATGCCCAGAACTCCTCGGTATGAGTATCGGAATGGATGCATACCTCCATAAAAAAGCCACGCTTCGGGCAGTACATCTGCTTCCTCTTTGATGGCTGTAACTTCTGGTAGGAACACTACTGTGGTCTGGTAACGAAAGTTGAGTGAGAGCTCAGAAGACCTGTACAAGGAGAAGATGCTGGTAGAAGGACGCTCTGCGGCGTAGTGGTCCATATTCTGAGACATGCAACAAAAGTGAGAGAATTTCGCTAACCGTTCCCCCAACAGGAGGTTTACGTAATCGGAATGGACCCGAATTTTTATTTGGCCAAAGACTGTCAACTCGACAGAGTTTTTCCGTTACAACTAGAAGGATTTTGATAACGGGTTCAGTTTCACGAAGTCTGTTAGCAACCTACGCAGCAAAGTTTCTGCCAACAATGTCCACCGGTTCTCTATATAAAAAGTGGCTTTAAATGCTATCGTTGGTGTGGTAAGTACCGTACTACTAATGTCAATGAGAGCCTCTCGTTGAACATGTTCCACGATAAACGGCTGGCTTTAAAGAGTGCGCTCCACCAGACAAATACATAGAATATTATTGTCTTAACTATGGTTTCGCAAAGCCAAAACACAACTCTTGATGAGAGTTCGCACCGCTTTCTAATAGCTCCTTTACAGCAATATAAGACAACCCATGCCTTCTAAACCTTATCCTCAACTTTGGGCTTCCATGATAGCTTTATATCAGGGATTAAGCCCAAGTACTTCACTTTTCGACAAAGTGCAATAATAAAGCAAGGGGTACCTCCGTTTTTTTATAAAGCCTCGTATATGAAACCGGTTCAGCTTTCATTGGGTTAACGGCTAAGCCGCATTAATGTACCTTTATGTTGACACATGAACGGTATCCAGAAAATTTCCTGTGACCATTGGAACAACATCATCTACATAGGCTGTCACCCTACAGCCGGCCCTCGAGGTCATTTACTTCAAAGTGCCAGAGTAAAGAAGGCAGAGTGCCACCCTGCGAGGTGTCTCTATTGACCTGTCAACCCAATATACTAATGATCGCTGCCGGCGCACATTGTTTTTTCAAGAAATGTCCCTACCGTACAGACTGCTATGCCGACATACCTTTGCTAAAGATATTCTGAACTCTCAATAGCATATCTCCCGGTATGCTGCCCTTGATGTGCAGGTCCATTTGACTTTCCGGTGTCTTCAACAGAAACGATGAAACAAAGAGGCCTGAAATTCTAGGCATTCACAAGAGAGCTCTTACCGGCTTTCGGGATGGCATTACCTGCATCTAAGCCCTGGGAATATGGCCTAATCTAACAGAATTCGCCTAAGTGGAGGTTCCGCAGATTTCAAAGTCGAACTTGTACCTCTAAATTTAAGACAAAAGACAAACTGAGTCAATGGAATGTGGACTAAAGCGTCAAATATAGTTCTCAATAAATATTTCGCTTCATATAAGAAAAGCGAAGTTTCCATGGCTTTGGGCAAAACTCTGGTCTTTAGGCTCTAGAAAAAGTACGGATAAATCGCACGTTAGGGTTTCAAGACAAAGTGGATCAGGATACACTTATTTGGTGCAGTAAAATGTTAGTTAAATTTGGATATTAAATTTCGAAATCTCACCAAACTTAGAAATTAATAAAAGCTATATAAATTATTGCTCTCAAATTCAGTGTACTCTTACTTTAACTCAAAGCCTTCTTAATTGAACTATTTCTTTTATGCCCTTACTAGGTCTACATCCACAGACGCATTTGTGTAATGTGTGCTTCAAGATCTTCCCCAATTCGGCCGCATTGGAGCGTCACACGCATAGCGAACATACCAAAGATGTTGCTAATAGCACAACAACAGCAACGACAACAACCACACCAACAGCATTAACTCTTTCGTCAGCTACAACAACAACGACTACACATTCGGACAACAAGAGCAACAATACGGCGACAACAAGTGCCAACGTTGCAGCGCATGATTCAAGTCGTTCCGCGAATTGCGATGGACCATCACCACCAACATACAATGCGAAGGTGAGTAGTAAATACGGAAAGCGTATAAATTGGGGGAATAAGCGCGAGTATGAGTTGTGCTAACTAATGTAACTCATAAATTTCGCAATATTTCATACTAATTACCTACCGTGAACTAAATAAAAGTCGATAGGAATGGTAAGATGTGCGTATATAAGCATACAGTTATAGTAACTTACAGACGTGTACCCAGTAAGCATAAAGTGTGGGTTCTTATGAATTTGATGCACAAGTAAATTTTATATTTTTTTAATTAATATATGAGATATTGAAGAAAAATTTTCTAAATTTTCTCTTATCCCATCTTTTTTTCTTTGTATGAACAACTTTTTTATTTTGTGAGATATCGTCACGAAATTCTCCGCAGCGTATTGTTCGTGACAATGCTACAATCTCCCCGGAAATTGTTCAGATCGGAACACTATAGCATATAGCTGCCATGCAAACTGACTGGTCCAAACGAAGTCCTTGTATGGAAAACTCTTTTATTTGAAGAGATATTTTCACGAAATTTCGCATGGATTATTTTATTTAGAAATTCTATAATATTACCAGAAATTCTTTAAATTGGACCATTATATCATATAACTGCCATACAAACTGACTAATCTAAATGAAGTCCTTGTATGAAAAACTTTGTCATTTGACTAGATATCTATACGAAACTCGGTACGGATTATTTTCCAGAACAATGCTATAATCTCCAAAGAAATTGTTCTGATCGGACAACTATAGCTTATAGCTGCCATACAAACTGACCGATGAATATTAAGCTAGATATTTATTACCATGTACAGACATTCTTGACATTTATTCAGCAGTGCGGAACTGCTACTTTTCAGATTACTTGACAACAATATATATAATTTTTCAAATAACTATATTATTACATATCGTTTTTTATAGACGCTCACAATTTCCTAGTGCCTACCTGCCAAGCCAAATGATACTCATATTCACGTCATTGCAATAATAATTTTCATAAATTTGTTGCTCATTGTGTATCAATGAACGCTGGGTTTTCTCGCTACGCATATAATTCATGTGAATATTAACAAATGACAGCTGACAGCAAGTCGGCCTAACGTCATTATTTGTCAGCGTCCGTACATATGCCAATATATTATTGGTGTTATTGTGAGTTTTTTGTTATATGTTGCTACATAATAAACTTCTTTACGAATCATTAATTAAAATGTGCTTATACCGCACATAGGAAGGTATAAAAATAATTGAAACAAAGTGTATATACTCGTACATGTACTAGATACGCGTGTATGTTTGTATACCAAAGCAATCTATTTAGCAGTGCATTTGTAGTTGAGAGCTACTTTCTTTTTCTTTACTGAATTTTCTTCTCTATTAAGCTCTTATTAATTTTTGTTATCATTTTCTAAGCTTGTTAGCTACTTGTTTGTGCTGTAGCTTAGCCGTAGAAAACTACTTGTGCCATTTTCTTGGGCATATTTGACCAGTTATGCCTACTGCCATATTTGAAATGCCACAAACAAGCTGCTTGCGGTAAATTATTAACTGTTATTAGTGCTGAAACTAGACTTATTTCTGACTTAGCATTTGGAGCCAAACTACTACCCATCAATTTTCGTGTAGATTTGCCTTTTGGAAGGTCGTTTTTAAGTAATCCACGTAATCTGCTAACATTCCTGTGTTCTATTTCCCTCACTCCAGCTCTGTGAGTATTCGACGCACTACTCGTCGGGATAATTAATGACGATTTTTCATTAATTAATTATTTAATAATTGTTAAATACTAGCAAATTCTCTGTAGGATGAAATACTTGTAAATTGTGCCCAGCTATTCACAACAATTATGAATTATTAAAAAGCGTGAGCAATAAATTTTTCTTTCAATTAGTCACCTCTAAGTCAGCGATAAAACCTATTATTAACAAATACTTAATTGCTAAAAAATTTTCCCACAAGTAATAATTATTATAACATTTACCATTAGTCACTATTAAGCAACAAAACAATAATATTTAATAGAAAACAATTTTACGGTTTCATTATTTTTGCAAATATGCTAAGTATTTGGCAGAACGGACACAGAAATTCGCACGATTTGTACATAAGAGTAAGTACATACATACATATATACTCATAAGTGCAAGTGCATACCCTGCAGGAAAATGAATTCAAAAATATTTCTAGAGCACTTACTGAACTAGTACGAAAGTCAAAAGTCATTTAGGCACGCTCCGAACTCATAAGAGCTAGGCAATATGTCTTTGAACAGCTTTTAGCGGCGGCCTTTTCGACTTCTGCTCGCAACTTCTCAAATGTAGCAAAAGAGAGGAATTTACCGAGGCTCTCTCAGAATGATAAACTATTTTCCATTTGCACAAATGACTTTGCTCTAATAGAAATACTTATATGCCAGCCACTAAAGATGCATATTAGACATCTAGACATCTACGCCGGATATATAAATCAAAGAATTTATTTGCTCTCGCTAAAAGGTATTTTATTGTCAAAATAAACAATTTTTAAATATTTTATGTGCTCAAAATTTGGCTATAAGTTGCTTTGAAATTATACAGAGGCATCAAAATGCATTATGAGCGTTGAAACGCGGCAATAATTTCAAATGTAGAGGGGTGGGTAAGAAAATGATGACAGTACTTGCGCGCATTCTATAAATTCAGAAAATAAAGACATTTTCTTATAATTTTTTATTAGAGAGATACTTTGTGTCATGATTAGTATTGATGACTCTTAGCGAAGTCAACAACCCGAAAACAAACCTTCTCAGTTTAGCTCGCCTTCAAACGGATGTTCTTAGGCTACCCAGAGGATACTTGGTCAAAGACCGGAAGTCGTGAGCTGCTTGAGTCATATGTAAAAGATATATGTGAACTTCTACACATGACTCCATCCTCCGGTAATTAACCTCGGTAAAGGTTTTTTGATCTTGCTAAATGTGAACAAAGTGGTCAACATTGAGCTCAACAAAGGTGATTGATCTCAGGGCGGGTTGGTGACTTGGCTAAAAGTAAACAAAAGTGTCATTGACCTCAGGAATTGGCTAAATAAAAGCAAAATTTTCATGAACCAGACCACCAAGTGCCATTGACCTCGGAAGGGGTTGTTGATTTGGCTAAATGTAAGAAAATGAGTCATTGAATATTGAACTCATCTAAGGTCATTGACCTCAAGGAGGGTTGGTGACTTGGTTAAAGGTTGTGACTTCGAAGATGTCAACAAAAGGAGTCATAGACTCCATTAAAAGACATTGACTTCGGAAGGAGTGGGCAAGAAAATGATGTCAGTAAATCTAAATGATAGATTCGAGGGATTTTGGGTATGTTTTCAGACCAAACGGGATCTGAAAAGTTTTAAAATGTTTTTTATGACGTAACTTACCACATGTTTTTAATAACTGCATCACAACGAAAATGCTCTATAAATTCCCTCATTTCCCCAAACAACTTAAGTCCCGGAATTTGGCGCGTTTAGCGAAAATGTTGCACATTTCAGTACGCTTCATTTTCAGATATGAAAAATGACATATTCGTGATCATTTGATTCAACAACACTAATACGGCTAGAGTGAAAAGAATTTAAGAGAGAGGGGTGCGAAGTAAACTCAAGGAGTCGAGTAGAACAAGTAGACGTAGACACACGGTGCAAAGTTTCTCGCAAAAATGAAAAGTTTTAATTGCATTTTAAATGGAGAACAATGTGAATGTTAATGTCGAGACGCCACATTACTACAACAACAATGAAACTCAGCAGCAAAAATTTGTGTTGTAAGAAGAACATGCGAGGCGTCTCCGCATACAATTAAGTAGTTGCAATTTAATGGCATAAACAATAAAAACAACGCGGTTGAGTCTTCGTTGTGGCAGGGGCAGGTACGCGAGTGAAAGTGATTTATTTGCGTTGCACTCATAAATTCTTAAAATAAAAATGACACTTTCACACCGAAATGGAAGAAAAATGCGTAACAAATGTGACGGACAATATACGTGTATCTACGTACTATATGTACAGTTAAGTGTAGATGTGTTGTTATAATAACATGGAAATTAAATTAGCAGAAAAGGTACCGCATAAGTTTCGGAAGAGCTTTCACCGAAAGAAGTTTTAGAGGAATTCCAAAAAACGAAGACAAAGAGACAAGTCCGAGGGGTTGGATCGAGAGTTCGTAAATTGTGTATTCTCGCGAATTCTAAAAATTTAAATAATGAAAAATTTTTGAATTGCTTCCCAATTGACATACTTAGTGTTATGGTTAGTATTGACGACCAGGCAAGGTTGCTGACCTTGCTAATGGTAAACAATAGGGTAAGTGACCTCATTAAGGGTTCTTGACTTGGCTAAATAAAAACAAAGAGGTCATGGATCAGACAAACAAAGGTCATTGACCTCGAAAGGGGTTAATGATTTAGCTAAATGTAAACAATATGGTCAAAGACCTCATCAAAGTTATTGACCTCGAGAAGCCTTGTCAACTTGATTAAACGTAAACGAAGGGGTTAATGACCTCATCGAATCTAACTGACTTCGGGGACTATTGGTTTCTTGCCTAAATGTAAACAAAAGGCTAAATGATCTTACCAAAGGTTGTTGACTTGGATAAATTTAAGCAACAAATCATCAGCCTCACTAAAGGTTATTATCCTCAGGAAAGGTTGTCAACTTGGCTAAATTTAAAAAAAATGGTCAACGACCTCAACAAAGGATGCTAGACTAGTTAAATATATATAAGCGAAGTGGTAATTGATCTCACCAAAGAATATTATTCTCAGGAAGGGTTGTTAACTTGGCTAAAATTAAACAGAGGGGTCAATGACCCCACCTAATCTCATTTACTTCAAGAACGATTGGCTTGACACAAGAGTAATTGATCTCTTCAAACGTTGTTGACTTAAATTAAAGAAAAAACAGTCATTGACCTCACTAAAGGTTGTTGACCTCAGGAAGGATTGTCGACTTGGCCAAAGGTTAATAAAAAAGCCACTGACCTCACCGAAGATGCTGGACCGGCTATATATAGAGAAAGGTAAAGAAAAAAACATCAACCTCCGACAAGGTCGCTGAAAGTAAACAAAAGGGTTATAGATCTTAGTAAACATCGTTGACTTAATTAAAGGTATGTAAAGGGGTCGTTACACTGAAACTGCCACGGATTATGAAGGGTTAATGACTTCGCTTAATGTGCACAATCATTGTCATTGGGACCTGGATATGAAACATGTCAAAATTTGAGCATTGTCAATAGCTCTTAGTGAAGTCAGAAACACTAAGGATCTTTTACCCCGCCAAAAATGTTATTTTAAAATTTTTCTCACCTCATAATAATATCCAATTTAAGAATTGTAAAGAAAAGACAAACATGTTTATAAAGAATGTAAAACTTAATTTCATATTTTTAAATAAAAAAAATTTTCATATCAGCTTTCAGTGAGCAGTAACCTCTTCCCGAAACAAAACAACAATGAAGAAGACGAAGAACGCGTTACAAATAACAGTACGACAACTATAAATAATCAAAATAGCAACACAACTTCTAAAAACGGTAATTGCTTGACCAAGACAACACAAGCGACTAGCCCTAATGAGTTGGAAACTAGCGAAGCGTCTACACTCCACGAGCGCATTAAGCAAGAACCCGATACAGAAACCGAATGTGAGTCACAACAGTTGAAGACCAATATTTCAAGATCCTCACCTACGCCAAGGACGACACCATCGCCTTTGCCACCAGCGCCAACGTTACCAATGATAACGGGCTGCATGCCAGCAGCCTCACCAACCAATAGTACACTGGAACAACAAAGCGGGTCAACACATTCGCCATTCGAGCTCGCTGTACATCCGCATTTGGCCTTGCCGCACAACAATGCCGAGCAATCGCTCATGCAGATGCAATTACGTAAGTACTCGTATTAACCGGTGTCCTCGGTCCACAATGTCACACACTACCTTCCCCCTTCTAATGTGTCCCGATTTTCCTGTTGACCCGACATCTAAACTGTGTGCCAATCTGCACAATTTATTGTTTTTTATTGTACTCGTATTCCTTCCCGATTCTAACGCGTTTAGTATCCTCACTTCCGCATGATACCATGCAATCCATGCAACTGCATTATGGCAACGCCCATTACCATCACCACTATCATCACCACCACCAACAACAACAACAACATCAACAACAATTGTCACATAAATCTTTGCTGCCCGCAGATGCACATCGTTTCCCGGCGAGCCCATTGGACTTTCAACAGGCGCTGATGTCGGTCGGTCCACCGAGCTTGAGTGCCGACGCTGCCGCCGCCGCGAATCAGAAGCATTTCTGCCATGTGTGTCGACGAAACTTTAGTTCGAGTTCGGCGCTTCAGATCCACATGCGTACGCATACGGGGGACAAGCCGTTCCAATGCAATGTATGTCAGAAGGCCTTCACAACCAAAGGAAATTTGAAGGTAAGTGGGACTGCAGGGCTTAATGTCCTAATTCTTATGTACAGGGTCGAACTTGGAGTTTCCGGTTACCAAAACTGTGGAATGTAATGACTTAGATATTACTTAGTGGATAAAAGCTAGACTAAAGTGTCTGCTACACAGAAGAGAGTGCGTTTTTCCTTTGATAGGGTGACCACTACAGTTCTTAGACACTTCCCTTGAACTCAGGAAGATAGAAAATATCGCCTCTCTATTAGCAAAAATCATTCCCTGAAAGAAGTTTATGAACTATGGCTTTATATTAGCGTTAGCTCCTAATGTTCCCTGGACCTTTAAGGGCTAAGGTTTAAGATCCAATTTTAGAAGAACTTCATGGAAAACTCGAAAGAAGTCTATGAACTGCGGCTTGATGTTAGCATCAGTTCACAATGTGTCTTGGACCCTTATAGGGTTGATAAATCCAATTTGCAGTAGAGTTTCGTGGAAAGCATGTCCCCTCTTATATTTGTGTAGATCATTTAAGGGAACGTTTTCATGTTTGAAGCCCCATATAAAGTACGTTAAACCTTTAATCCTGTATTTGAAACAAATTCCCCCTCTTTTTTCATCCTGTCTGTTTAGGTCCATATGGGCACACATATGTGGACAAATCCCACATCACGTCGTGGTAGACGCATGTCACTTGAATTACCCTTACATCGCCCTGGAAGTATGCCGAGTGAGACCGATTTCATGCAAAGACGTCCAGAACTATTTTTCCCATATTTGCCGCCATTTTTCAATGGATTACCGCCAAAGGTAAGTACCGAGATTTTACTATATCTCTAAGTATATATATTGTAAATATATAAAACAGTCATGAAAAGAAAAGTAATACGAGTGAAAAATTAAAACCCTTAAGCCTAATTTCTTTCCATTAACTTATGCAAATATATTTGGTAACACCCCCATACAGCCTGGTGATCTAAGTCCTGGCGCATTTCCGAATCTAACACCACCACATTTTCCGAACGGCGCAAATGCTGGCAAATATCCACCCGGACTTTTAGGTTTGCCACCATTTCTTGCACCACCTTATAATTTCCCGGGCATGACAACGCAGTCACATGGCGATAATAGTAAATCCCCCACACCAACAAGAGATGACAACAGACATTTGGAGAGCCCTTCAGCGCCTTGGCATATGTTAGGGAAAATTAAAACAGAGAACAATCAAAATGACGAATTGTCAACAACGCCGACAAGTAGTTGTAATCAAATCGATGAGATGCACAACGAGGTGCAACATATAGTGGACTAAATGTGAAGATTTAGGCGTTCAAATTGTTAAGACGGAATGATAGGCTTTCTTATTCGTGAGCGTTAGTAGAGTTGTGGGTTGAAAAGTGATTGAATAAGACAAGAAAATGGCAAAGTCTCTTTCGGAATCGGTTCCTTCTGATCCTCAGCTAAGTCAAACTTCACCCTTGGATTCCAAAAAGAGATAATTTGACCATAGAGCAAAAGAATAAGTTTTAAAAAATTTTAACATACAACTTTATGAAGTTCTTCAGCGAGTAAACGTGGATCGTATTTTACAAAATCGCTGATATATTTAATATCCATCAGAAATACTGGATTCACCAAAGCAGAAAAATATTTGAGACTTGATTTCGTAAATGCGGGCAATCAAAAAGGAATGGTTGCATTATTGGATTTCCTTTCAAACAGCCTCTGTACCTGGCATCCGGTTGGAGTTTCAACCTTAGAGATGGACGAGGATAGGGCAATGACCTGTTAGAACTCCCACAACTAGGCAGAGGCTAGCTTTACTAAGTGGAAAGAGTTTACTTACGATATTGAGCCTAAAGGATCTTGTGACAGCACATAAACCGATGGTAGCCCAGTGGTAACCAAGTTCCTGCGAAGCCAAGCTATCCAGTAGCAGAACATAGGAAGAGGGTCGATCACTGACCTGTTGCCTTTCTAGTAATAGCGAAGCTCAGGTAACTATTCTTGCCAGATGATCAGCTTTACAGTTACGAGCGATTCTGTTGGTCTTCCATCTTATATAAAGTGACTCCATTCCATGCTTAGGCAATCTTTTGCCAGCCGTAAAGGCAGAGTGAGGGAGTTCAAGGTTAGTATCGCCGTTCTGCTAGCAGAGTGGATAGTCACTTCTCTAAAGGAGCCTGCATAATGGCAGCAGCTTCGGCTTAAAAATTCATAGAGATTTCCTGACAATACAACCTTTCATCAATCTTTGCTTCAAGCCATCCGTAAAGAAAGATTGCCTCTCCCCTCCAGCAGCTTCTACCCATCCACGAATCTAACGCAGTTAAGTGGCCGGTGACAAGTCGACAGAATTCGGTTTGGCGATTCCATTATCCAAAAGTTTCGGCCTAAAGTTAAAGCGTGCGAGGATTTCCGAATTCTAAGGCACGCGTTCCGGCGATATCTATGTGCACTATAAGCAGAATAACATCAGATGCCATGGTTGGAGTGGGAACTACTGCAGCCCACATGCTGATGAGCGCCGTAGAACGCTCTCTAGCCTCCTTACAAGTGTGGACTTTTCTAGGTCACGCCACCACACACAAAGACCCCATAATTCATAAAAGGTGGTGTCGTAAAGCTTGAGAAGTTCTCAAGTTGAGGATCTAAGGTATGAGACAATCAATACCTCTTGTCTTTAATGGAAGATTTCAATCTTGGACGAGCTTCTTCATCGCATTTGCATGCTGCAGGCTGTTGCTTCTCACTCGCGGCAGTGGTGACCCCGAGGTCTTGTACGAGTATCTCCTAGTAATTAAGACTTAATTGGGCCACTTTCCACCGACTAGGTAGTAATTGAAAGCTCAGTATATAGTATTGGACACAAAAACTTTTGAAAATGTTTATCGGATAACGACTTTAGAGTTTTGATGCCCTTTTTAACAAAAATACCCTGCTTAAGCCTTTTCAACCCACTCTCAACTAATCATTTATGAGGCATTTCAATGTCAAGCGAAAAATGTGAATGTAAAATTTATTTTTAACGAGTAGTTAAAGTGAAAACATGGTTTTTGTGGAGTACATATCGTAAAAAGGTAAAATTGCTTAATAATCAATGCTAAATTATGAACATATGAATATTGTAATTAAAACAAAATTAAACAAAAAACTCAATACTGAAAGTAATTTGTGGCTAAAAAGTTTCAGCATAAAATAAGGAAATACAATAAGAGCTTAGAATTTAAAGCGAGCGAATTAGTTTTAGGTTACAGGGGCAAGGAGAAACTAATTAAAAAATAATAATTTAATAAAGATTAGTATGAGACGCATGTATGCATTTAAGTGGCATTAACTTACTGTACAGTTAGCATGTAATAGGTATATATATAAAAGATTATTATAAAAAAGAATAAATACTTTAGTACTTAGCACTTAATTTATGTAGTCAAGATAGAAAGTGGCAATTATCAGCAACGATTTGTGGCTAAGCAAAAACATTAATGTTTAAGTCTAATACATACATACAAACAAACACACACTATGAATGTGAAAAACGCGTGCAATGCAATTTATAAATAGTATGTAATGTAAGAAAAATCAAGTGCGAAATATTAAAAAAAAATATTTAAAATAAAAATAAATTATTAATTTAAATTAATTTTTGTTTTTATTATTTTAATAATTTAGTGAGTTTTGTTCCCAAATTCAATATTATTTATTTTTAAAATTTTTTTAAATACAATTGCGTTTCTCTTTTCTTCTATATAATTTTCCATTATTATTTAATTTTTTTTTAGCTGTACCCTAAATGTAGGCAATAAAGTGCAAAATAATAAGAAAATACTCAAAAAGCCTATCATATATATTAGTTCGAGAGATTTATTCCATATGCTTGTTCCGAACAAAAATGAGAAAATTTATACAGACCACATTTCAGTAGGTTTCTTTTAGTTACACCCTAAATGTAGGCAACGAATTGCAAAATAACAAGATAGTATTCAATAACATGGTCTATAACCTGGTCCCTGTTATCAATATTTCTATGTGTCAGTCAATTGTTTTATTGCTTTTTAATCGTAAAGGACTTGGTCTGGATTTAGTGTCAGAATAATTCTAAATTTAAAATAACATGCATGAAACTAAATCTCTTTAATATATGACCGAGACTATCAACTATAGTAATCTGAAGGATGCATTACTACATAAGATCTGAGCACACTCCAACCCCTTGTTCGGAACAAAATAAAAGAAGAAATTAATACTGGTCGCTAAATGTAGGCAATAAACTGCAAAATACCAAGAAATTACTCTGAAACTTCGCCTACATCCTGGTCCCTATTATACATATTACCAGGCAATTTCCTTGATTCATTGGAAGGACCTTGACACTCTTCCCGACTAAATCCACAGCGGCCATATTTACGAACTGGACGAGGGAATACAGACACAGCCAATGGCATTAAATTTTTTGACTGTCAACAACCCTAGCAATTAGGTGTAACAATTAGCAGCCTGGACTTGTTAACTCCCCATACAACTGCGCTTACTGCCAAAGTACAGAGACACAACAAAATCAAGTTGTAAGCCGACAGCTCATGAACGAAGAACAAATAAACGTTGTTACATACAAGATAATCGAACGGCTGGTCATAAACCACGCTGCATCGATATGGTGGCCTGGATATAGAGAAATGCAGACAAAAAAGCCTCAAACGCGGTAAAATACTGAGCCTCGAATACAGAATGTTTCTTGATGTCTTATATAGTGAGGATTCCACCTTCCGTTCAAGGAACACAACAAGCTACTCTCCAAGCAGTTTCTGTAAGTTTAGTTTTTTTCGCAGAAATCATCACTACAGTCGTCTGCTCGAGACGCTTCCTAGAAATATCAGGAGATCATTCTTTGATTGTGTCGTTGGCATCTACATTGCTACCACACTTCAGGCGAAACAAACTTTAGACACCCACTGACCGTTATACATAGTGGAGCCATCAACACCTTCACCGACACCCTCTCAGTGAACGGCGAACTAGGAATTAAACCACCAACCATTTCAGACGAAAGGCTCGAGTTGCCGCGAGAATCTAGTATCTGCTCCTACATTCTGAATACAGTAGCAGGTTAACTCCTCCCTCCCCAGAATCACCTCTTTGCATGCCTAGCGCACCCCACTTATCCTAACGAAGTAAGGCCAAGAAGAAGAATAAGACGGGGAATTGTAGACGTTGCTCGATGAGAATGTGTGTCAAACGCAAGAAGAGGAAGGAACTTGGGTTCGTCATAACCTCGAAGCTCGGGGAGACGCGAAAAAATTTATCTGCTGTATGACAACACTCGGCGCCGTTAAAACATACTTGGAATGCTCAAAAGGAAAGTCCAATCCAGACCGCCATATTCTCCAGATATTGTACCGTGTTATTATTATTTGTTCCGCTAAATGAGACTTGGTCTGGCTCAAAAACAGTTTCACTCAGAAGACGACGTCAGAAAAATGGCAAAAATTGTCGCCTTGTCTGAAACTTCCTTTAGTATCGAACGGCTCGGAGAGGTCTTTCCCCAATCATGACGGAGCTCTTGGTGTTTCTCAACGTCAGTTTACATGGTTTACAGTTTTATACGTTAGTTTTGCGGGGATAAAAAAGTCAGGCTTAGCGGCAAAAATTTAGCTCCTTTTGAAAATAACGAAGACGTGGTGTGCGTCGATCCCCCTTTCACGGATCTTTTCCAAGATTTGGTGCATGGTGAATATATGGTAAGATTTTGATTTTTCAGGCCTAAAGCCACATAGATAAGGTCCAGTCAGTTTGTTGACAGGTGGGCTTTAATCTTTCACACAATACGCTCGATAGAACCTTATATGCGATGTTGACGAGGCTAATCCCACGGTAGTTGGCGTAGATTTTGGAGTCTTCCTTTTTGTGAATCGGGCATAGGACACTTAAATTCCAATCATCGGGCATGCTTTCGTCTGTCAGCATTCTACAATCCTTATCATTTCTTCGGCACCATGTTTGAATAGCTCGGCCGGCAATCCATCGGCCGCCGCCGCTTTGCTGTTCTTCAGGTGGGTTATCGCTATTCGAATATCTTCATGGTCGGGCAATGGAAATTCTGCTCCATCGTCATCGATTGGAGAGATTGGGTATTGGTAGCCATACAAACTAATCGATCAGAAACAGGTTAAAAATCTCGTCTGAATTCCTTTTATTATAAAAAAATTGCATCTGTGAAAGATATTGTAGCTACAGTGCAGGCGAGGTTAACTTTTTTTGTTTTAAAAAGTATAGCATTACATTTATTTATAACCATTTATTATTTTGGAAATATTTTATTTTTTATTTTTTAAATTAAAGAGAGTTAGAACGTTACTCTCTCTCTCTCTCTCACTTTCAAAACACACACACACATTGATATAGATATGAACACCCCTAGTATATGTATATTTAGAAACGAAACGCAAGTGCTGGATATAAATAAATCATAAAAATCTGTAAGTAAGTGGAACTTAAGCGAAACAATGAAGCGAGGAATGTGAATAAATAATAAAGAAATGATAATTTATTGTGCAAAATCAAACAATACGAATCCGAGTTTTAATCATAACTTAGTAGGCATGTGGGTCACTGAAGATTTCTACGTAATTAAGGCAAGACGGCGGGCATAAATCTTGCGGCTGAGACCGAAAAGAGATCGAAGCGAGTTCAATGGATTTATGAGTGGCATGCAGCAAGTGGGTAAGTACGCTTATGGCAGGCGATGTGTAATTTAATGAAGTATTTATATGCAGTAATTGAAGCTACATGCTGTAAGTGCCACATGTTGCAAGCCGTATATTTATGCATGCCGTTGTGACACAATTATAGCACAACAACGCATTCATATGCTTATGGTTGCGCCCCATTTGCAACGTAATGGATATTCCAAAAATTTCGTCTGCACTTTAGCGCGCGCCCATGGCGGCAACAGCACGCGCCCCAAGCGCCTACTTTACCAAGCGCGCGGCAAAGTTGGCGCGCACAGTGCTGAAGTTGGCACAGTTGGTTGCATTTGATGCATGGAAATGCAAATAAGCGCGCGCATGGTAGGAAAAATATATGTATGTATGAGTATTAATGTTTGTATGTGTGTGTGTGTAGCGGCATGCTGTTGCTCATACATCATCTTCAACAACTATTAAGCGCGGCATTCCAAACACTTCATAATGTAACAGCACTCAGGCCGCTTGCGGCCTCACCCCACCCTCTGAAGCGCACTAGGGTTGCAACGCCACACAATATACACACATATAAGTGTTGCATGTCGCATGTTGCAAGCTCGTCGGTAACTGCACTCAGCGTATTTGTTAAATATTTTACGCATTTGCCACCCAAAAATTGCGCCAACACATTGCCACAGCGCACAGTGCGCGCCCACCAGCTGGTCGCTCGCTCGCCTGCTTGCGGCACTTCATCATAACGGGCGGCAGTCAGTGTCGCGCCTGCTGCCGCAAAGCAGATGTGCTAAATGCCGCGGAATTTTATTTAATTTTATATTTATGTTTTTCTGTTTTTTGTTTGCGAAAATATTTGTCGCTTTTATTTTTGTGTTTGCGCGCTGTCACTGGCAGCCGAGTTTCCCTAGCAGCGAGCGTGCGCTGCGCGTACACCCCTCGGCGCTTCGTTTGCTATCTGCTGAGTGCTGGCTGTTGGCTGATCTCTGGGTGAGCGCGCTGAATAAATTATAATTTCTAGACCGAGACATCTTCATGTCTGCGTAAATTAAAAATGAAAAAAAAATTGAATTTTTTATTGTTTTTTGATTTTATGCTTTCCACTGGTTGCTGTCGTTGTTGTAATCTGTGTAAGCGGCAGTAAATACTTGAATTATTTGCCGGCACAGTCGGAAATTTAATTTGCATGCAAGTGTGAAATAAATTTGATAAATACTTGTTTGAATATATATACATACATACATATGTAGAGATATCCATGTATTTGTGTGTGCATGGGTGTATGGACCGTAGAAAGTGAAGCGAATTATTTAATTAAAATTTGATTTTATTTTTAATAGAATAATTGAAAGTCAAGAGTGGAACAAATACTTTAAGCAATCATAAAGGAACAGACAATCGAGAGGAATTTGAATTGTTAGGCTTATTTTAGGCAAAAAAAAAAAACACGGTTGGCGCCGAAGCTATAATAAACTTCATAGTTGAAGTTCTTAGATATATGAGCGGCCAGTTTGTATGCCAACTATATGCTATAGTCGTTCGATCTCTACAATGTCTTCGGAGATTGTAGAGTTAACATTAAAAAAAGTAGTCTGAGCCGTGGCTCAAGACGGTTTTTAGGGGATGCATGAAGTTCAGCTATGTGCCACACTCATAGATGGAGGCTATGGTAGTTTTCATACCAAAGGCAGTTAGAAGCAACCCAACCTACTCAAAGGAGTTTAAGGCGTAAAAGTTTAACATCTGAAAATCCTGCTGAAAACGCTAGAGAAAATCTTGGAAGCGCACATTAGGACTGCAGCACCTTCAAAAAGGTAGGCAGCACGCATCTTTGTATATGCGGAGTAGGCGGAGGAGTAAAGATTGCATTCAATACACTAGAATTTAATATCGGAAGGGCTCTTGAATATAAGGAAACCTCTCTTGGAGCGTTCCTGGACATTTCTGGAGCGTTCAACAACATCTCTACGGAATCTATTCTGAATACCACTATCTAGTAATTTGGTGTTGATGCTGCTACCAGTTTGGCAGACACCGACTACACGATCCCACTTTTCAACTGGGAAAGACTACGCTGTAAGCATCTGGGGTCCCAACGGTATGATACACCTCCTTCAGTATCGATAGCAAGGTCACAGAGTATATTAAAATTCGCGTTAAGCTCTAGCATCCTAAAGAATGCCTACTTTTCATCGATCTATGTAGTAACCGAACTCCATCTGGTATCGCAAAGGGCCAGACTAATTGGCCTCCTAAATTAACCTAACCTAACCTAAAAAAGTAGGAAATCTCGAAATGGATCACTCTTTATATGCTAAAGTTCGTGAGGTCGAAGTTGTCAAATAAAAAAGTTGTCCATACAAGAACTTGATTTTGATTGATAAGTTCGTAAAACAGCTTTATCTGGGAGCTTTATAGTGGTCCGATATCGGCGATTTCTCAGAATGGAAAGGACATGTACAAAATTTCAGATAGATATCTCAAAAACCGAGAGACAAGGGTCTTTGAGTACATACAGACAGACGGGCATGGTTAAATTGACGCGGCTCATTATGCTGACCTTTTATACATATATTTTATGAGGCCTCCGACGTTTCCTACTAGGCCTTTGTTGCTAGGACTTCGTGGAAACTTTAATATACCTTGTAAGGGCGCAAAAATACTGAAACGCATTTCATAAAGTCGAGACCTTGTAAATTCAAAGATGAATGAGTTTTGAAAGACGTGTGGACTTTCAGGGAGACTGTTTATAACTTATATTGGAGCAGCCTGCGCATTGAACAATGGAACTGGTTTGGCCCACATTCATTTATACAATAACGAATTTACTTACTGATTAAGTTAGGTTAGGTAAATAGATATTAGGCCACGATGTCCAATTTGGACTTCTATACACGATTATCCGTTGTGTTGCCCCCAAATTCCTAGGTATGGATCAAAAAGTCTGTCGCATTTCGATAAAACGCCTAGAGCCTGCCACAAGCCATCAAGCCGATTCGCAGGGTTCGTAAAAAGTATGGCAACCGAAATGCTTCAACCGTTGTCTGGCGAAAGCTGAAAAGTGGAGAAAAGAGTGGCCAGATGGTTCCATCTTATCTTTCTCATTGCAAATCGGACAAGTTTCGTCCTACAAAATCTTTAGCCTCAGCGTGCGAGTTTCAATGGCATAGTACCCAGCTAGAACGCCTATGATTGAGTGCATGACGTACACCTTGACTAGTTTTTAGCTCACAGTCTTCTAGCTCAAGGTCTGTATAGCAGCTCTTCTATAGGAATGGATGCATACCTTCCTACAAGAAGACGCACTTTGAAGAAATACGTTATATCTCGGTAGCTGCCACTTCTGCGTGAAAAACACTAACGTGTTTCTGCAGTCTGAAACAAGAGTTAATTGAGAGTTCCCGACAGAAGACTGCCCCTTCGATTCCTCTGTGAAAAAGCTCAGTGCGCCTCTTTTTCGTCAACTCTCCTCCACCCATATATATCTCGGAGGTATATGCGCGGAGACGATGCAGATAGGAGCAGGTTCTTCGGTGGAATGGTCCATGTTATCAGGATTGCAGTCAAAAGAGTACAAGAGGTCTGCAGTCCAAAATCTTTGTTCAATGGGAAAACCATAAACTTTTCCTCAGTTGAAAATATCTGGAATTTGTGCTTTACCGACGATGGTTCATTCCAAGCACGTGATACTAAAAGTCTAAGGTTTTATTGGGAAGTCCGTTGAAAATTCACATAGTACCGTACATTGCAGGAGTGTGATATTGCAGGTTCAGGTTAGAATATTGACGTAATAAATATACAGCGCTTGACATGTCAAATCTTAACTTTTAATGGCTGATAAAACCCCGCGCACACGGGTTATACACTTTTGACTAATGAAAGGTTGGAAATACATGCCAACTATCCTATTCTTTCTCATCAACGAGATATCATAAACGTAAGTGGTAAAAAATCCCTTCGGAGATAGTTCATTGTGTATATGTCCTGAAATTTCCATATCATATGGTATCGGAGGCTCTATGGAACTATTTCAGTGCCCCTCCAGGGCCACATATATTTGTGTCTCCAGAAAAACTTATCCTGCTACGATTATTAATACTAAAAAGTCCCTTTATAGACTACACCTCTCACGAAATACGCAGAAATACAATTACGAGAGAATCAAGAAAAAAGGAGAATTCCTCGAATTTGTCCATGAGTTATTAATAACGGCATATTAATAAATAGCAAGCGCAAGCATGGAAAAGCACTTAAAAAGCAACACAATGAGAGCAGTAGCAACACCCCCCTTATCATAACCTGCACGAGAAGCTCCACATATTAACGGCCCATAATGCGCCGCAAAATTTAACACGACGCATTTGGCTGAACACGTACGACAACAAAAAAAGTGCGAATCAGAAGAAACGAAATGCAAAATTAAGAAATAAATGTTGCAAATGCATATTACATGTCTGCCGTCGCTGCTGTGGCACATCTGTCTCATGATAATTTTCGATTTTCCACCGAGTTGCATTTTTCCCGAGAAAAATAATTTATTTCAACGTCATATTTCATAAGCGTGGAGAACACGGCAGCGAGGCGACCGAGCGAAGTGCAAATAAGTGGAAGGTAGCTGAGAGACAAGGGGCGGTAGAGGTGGGCGGCGCGGGGCAGACAAGCGAATATAGAGCAGATATGCGCTCATAATTGCTGCTTGTCATTGACATAGACGATTACGCAGACGGATGAGAAGGGAGGCGGACGACGTGGAGAGAGCCAAAGGAGCGCTACTTAGAGTCGGCCTCCTGGCGCGCGGTGACACCAGACACGTAACAAAGCGCGGCAAGTCAACGAGAAGGGTGAGCTGGTAGCGCGGATAGTTGGCCAGACGGGCCGACTGATGATGGTGGCAGCGCGTTGTGGCAGAAATTTATGCATAATTTTTTGCGGTTAGCATATTTGCTGGCGTATTGCTTCATACACGTTTCTAATATGTCGGAGCGCAGCCATTTGTTGCATTTAATACATGTGGCATGCAATTTGTTTGATCTTTATGACTAATTAACAGTCTGGCGGTGGTGATGGCAATGGCAAGGAGCTGACTTGCTGGCGGACTTTTCGCCGCAGTCAAAGAGGCGCGCAGAAAATCTAACGAAATGCGCTGTTGCAAGGTGTCAGGGGGAGACTGTGAGCTATGAATTATGAAAAGAATATGCAAAAATTAGCGCTTATGAAAATGGAAAATAAATGTAGGTGTATGTGTATGTGCAACTACCGCCAAGTGTTGCAACATGCCGCCTGTCTGCCACTTTTGGCACATTTGATGTATGCGCTGCGCTTTGATGTGGCAGCATGTGGCATAATTGGCTGCTTGGTGGCGCCTAGTTGTCTGTAATTGGGCGAAATTAATTTGGCATTCATTTGGAGTCTATGGTGTGTACAAAAAAAATGTTTTAATAAATATTTTTCATATTGAGAGGCTAAAGAGTGCGGCATTGCGTGTTTTCTGGCAGATGAAGTCATCTGTGGCATGCGGCATGGCGTATTTGCCGATAATTGTGTGAATGCAGCAAATACCATTTTGTGGCAAGCACACTTGCATCACATGTTGCATGTGTTGCACGTGTATTAGTTGTTTGTATGCAACACGGCTATTTGCAACAAAAGCGCGACAAATGAAATTTTATTGATATCACAAATTTTACACTAATTGCTGCAAGTTGCAAGTGGCAATATGTCGCGTTTTGTTTTTTTTTTTGCTTTTTTTTATAGCGTACGCTTACTATCTGATCAGCAAAGCATAGGAAAATAAAAAGTTTCGAGCAAACAATATTATGCTGCATGCAACATGGCAGCTAACTATGTACTTGCAACCTGTATATCACTGCGATCAATTTGGTCATAGTCACCAGCAGCACCTTGCCGCAGCGGCAGTACAGCGTGTTTGTCCTTTGCAGCCGCACCTACTAGGTGCAATCTTCCTTACATTGTTGCAAGTACACATATATACATATATATACATACATCGATGTACATAAGTATATGTTGCATCCACATATGCGTTATCCACCACCTTCGGCCGCTTGTCGTTTCAATTTTTGCCTCAATTACTCCGCTCGTTTGTTGCACAATTGGAATCTTCAATCAGCTTGCAACAACTATAACAATATGACACGCTTAGCCCTGGCACGGCCAAATAGTCAGTTAGTGGACCAGCAGCTTGCAAGATTCCTGCTTGCCTCCACTAGTTCAGAGTTGTCCTAGACATCACGTGTCGTCTACGCTTATTCGGCGCTACTTGCCACTTGCCTCATAGCCTACTACTCGCACTATATGCTACGCTGTTTTGGTCGGCATTATTATTTCCACTTTTACTTCGAGTACTACCAGTAGTTCGATGAATGCCTCATGTGTGTACGCTGTAAATGGAATATTCGTGTTAACCGTTATAGTTGCACGTATATTATTTGTTGTTTACGAGCATAACTGCTTGATGCTGGAGAGACAACGAAGCGAAGGAATTCGTGAGTAATACTATTTTATGAGCGAAATCAATTTAGAGTAGTGTCAAATTTTGATTTTATTGAGTCAAACATCTATCACTTTTATTCTCCAGTAACTTGGTGGTGTTTTGAGAAGCTCTATTACTCGAGATTGAAAGATGGAGCCATGTTCAGAAGTTCTCGCACAAGAAGATTCATTAAGCTACCTGACTGTCTCCGCATCGAAAAGCCATTAACCAGCTTGATCATGTGTGATAGATGGAAGACAGGGTTCCAGTGTTTTAGAGAGAGGCCGAAATGCATAAGTACGAAGAGCTTTAGAAGCTGGCGGACAGGGGTAATGATCGAAAATGCTACGAAAACTTAGTTCAAGTTGTGTTCGGCGTCCTGATTTGAAGTGAAAGTTTTCGCATTGAAAAAATTTGCAGAGTTCAGAACAAGTAATAGCCCGCAAATGTGTAGTCGGGAGAATATGACGGTTGTGCTAGCAAATCTCATTCAAGTTGCAAGAGCTTTCCGCTTTCAAGCTTTCATCAAACTTAAGCTCTCGCAATATCCTGGTTTCAACATCCCTTCACACCTTTTCTATTAATCAATTCTGGCATCTTCTGGTTAGGTGCATCACTCAATTTGTCTAGCTGACCACAATAGATTTCCGAATCAATCGTGGTATTGTCAGGCAAAAGCTCAAATTAAGCGATTCTTTTTAAACCCATCAAAAAGACAATATAACCCTTTTTCGAGACTGTCGGTCTTGAAAGCGGTGAACGAGGCCCTTGACATAGTTAACCGACAAGGGCTGGCTAGATCTTATCATCCGAATGAATGAAATCACCCCAGCTCTGACAGTAATCGAAGCAGTACCCGCCGGGGGGATAAAGAGGAAGAGAAAGACCTCTACTCCGTTGGAAACAACCGGTTGGGGCCTAGTTATACTAAGAATCTCCAATTGACGCCAAACTGCGAAAAGGAAGAGCAACTAGCGCGCTGTTATATAAGAAGCCAATGCAGAAGAAGAAAAACAGTACTACCTTATTTAAACCCAATCGCAGTCATTGATTTAAATTTCCAAAATCGTCCCAAATCAATAGACAAAGTGAAGAAAGAATGAACAAATATTGTAACCGTATGAATTTTTAAAAACTAAAACTAAATTTTTCCATGCTTATATTTACATTTACAGCGCTCCACCACAACTATTTGATTTTGGTCCCAGCCTGCTAACATACATATCTATTCATTTATGTATACGAGTATGTGGGTGCATATTTATTTGTATATAAGTTATAATGTGGCCTAAACAATATTCTGTGCCCCAGTGTGTGTACGAATACTGATGTGTAAACTCCGGCTGTGGCAAGCAATCGCACTCACAGTTGCAACTAGCAACCTGTAACAAGGCCACGCAAATAGATAAACTCATGCAAGTTAAAGATTTCGTTTGCCACACAAGAGAAAAAAATGAAGGAACTACAAAGAAATTGTTGCCTACAGAAGCATGGTATAAACGACACTACAGTTGCGAGCAGAAAATGTATTCATGCTCAGTTCTGATGTTAGGTGAATATAAAAACCGACTACAAACAGGCAATTCTTGGATAATTCTTATACCAGGCGTGTCATGTGAACCATGACCATTTTAAATTTACGTTACCCTTTCCGATTTACCTCAGGTTAGGAGGATCTTGCGACTGCCCAGACGGTAGTAGCTGATCAATGCTTACTAAGCTGGTCTGAAGCCTGAACTCTTACGGAAGCTACATACGTCTGTTTGAACGACGCTACTGCGGCCTAAACTGGAGTTTCAGTTCCGACAGTGTACTCCTCTACCAACCCTCTCGCAAGTTTTAATCCGTTAGTAAAAAAAACTCTCAGCCTGCTCCTCTAGGTAGTCCTCCCCTTCCAGAATTTTCTACGATATTTCATCTCAGATTCTCCATATCCCTTAATTTCATCAGGGACCCACTTTGTAAGAAGTAGTCTCGAACCCAGCCACTTATTCTACTAGCTTAAGCTTCTATCCTTTCAAATCATTTCTGCGCTATCATAACCGTATATCAGAATAATAATAATTCTAATCAAGCTCGAGATATTTAAGACCTCAGACTGACTGACTTTCTTCAGTAACATAAATGATCAGGGTATCGAGCTAAGTCGATTTAGACAAGTCTATCTGTCTGTTATTTGTTCCTCCATCCGTCTGGATATGTCGTAGTCTCTCAGTTTTTGAGATATCGTGAACGGTTGATATCTGGCAACTACAGCAAATAACTGTCAATCAAAATCGAGTTCTTGTTAGGAACCTTTTGTATTTGCGAACCGTCTCGATACCACCGAAGTTAACGTTTTATCTTGTTGTGATGCTATTTTTCCGCCCACAAGTGTACCTAATACCATACCACGCACATACTACTTGCAAACCGAACTCATATGCCCACCAGTAACCGCACTTCATACACAAGGAGAGCTGTGTGCGGCCAGTTTGCTAGTTTTGCCACAATTTCTCAAACACGAAGGTCGTCTCCAACGAAATCTAGCAGTAGAAGCGCCAAGTATAGAAAAAAATACAAGAAACTACCCAACAGTGGCACGCTGCATTTTGTTTGAGGCTGTGTGGCACGACTGCAAGCACTTGCCACATGCGAATGGGCAGCTGATAAGGTCACTAACAAATTCTTAACATGTCTTAATTCGGCAATCAAATGCAGGTATGAAGCTGAAGCATGGAACTTTAGAGATACAGAGAGAAGCGAAGAAAAAGAGGCAGAGGCAGAAGTATTAAGAAAAGTGAAAATAATAAAGAGGAAGTAAAGCATGTATGTATATAGGCAGCTGCTCTGAGATAATAGCCACCCACTCAACTTTGCGCAATTACTTTCCAATCAACTTAACACCAGCAAAACAACAACAACACCAATAGCAAAAGCATAACGGTAAATAACTTCATTCATAACCTTAAGCCAGCGAGTCTCAAAGGATAATAACTTGCCGCATGGACATAACTTTCTGAGTAAAGATTTCTCGTAGACCGCGCGTAAGCTACCACGCGAGGTCACCGAGTCCAAGGAGGCTCATAATTTCGATGCACACATATAAATGTACCAAAGGCCAGCAGCTGGCGCTTATAAATAAGCAAACAATAAACTCACGCATAAATCCCAATTTCATATCATATTCCAATCAGCAAGGCTCATAAAACCGGCTGGTCAGCGGAGCAAGGGGCTACAGCAGTGCTTACAACAAATTGTTGCAACAATAAGCAATTTTTTTTGGGCAGACAAACAAAAAGTTCTTATGCTTTATGGTATGTAGGTGTGCTGCCATCGAAAAAAAACAACAGAAACAAATAATAGAAAATACAAAAACAACAACAAAAATCTACCTTAACCTACGCAAGCAATCCCCAGGAGCTGGAGCTGAACTAAATTGCGCTCAATAACTTTTATAACTATTGATATTTTTATCAGCAAAATTGAAGGTAGCAAGTGAAGTACCGTTATACAATATGTAGTTGTATGTGTTGCCTCTGAAATATTGCGCTTTGTGCCACCCCAGGGAGTTGGTAGGTCGATTGATATTACTTCGCAGGCGAGCATCGTGCGGAAAAGGTCAATAATATTGGTTTGTTGTTGGAAAAGCGTGCAAAATTTGTTGTAATTTTTTTCATATTTCGCTTCAACATTTCATACTTGCAAGGACCCCAGGATGCTATGCATTGGTGTTGAGCACTTGTAGTGCAAAAACAATTGCAGAAGCGAGCTTTTTGTCTTTCTTTCTACGCTTGCTATATTTTGCTCGCTCGATTTTTTCCAAAGCAGCGCCGCAACGCTGACCATTTGCGGCTGGTAAATCAAACAATTACTCCTCAGGGTCGCAAATATTCCGGCAGCTTTGCATATGGCAAAAGGGGTGGTCGGTGTTTGTATACACTTGGACAAGCATCCTTTTGAGGGTCATGCTTGAAGATTTTCCTTTTTCGCACTATCGTCACATATGGCTTGGATGCGGGCATGCATATTCTGATAACTACATTTTGTCCATAATTTCAGTTTTATCTCTTGTACTGACATCTTCATTACGCGTCGAAAATCGAATATGCATAAAATTAGTGCCAAGTATGTGGGAGAGTTGATATGATACGTAAAGGGCATACATCCCAAGTTGATAATAAAAATCAGTAGCTGACAAGCAAATAATTTGGTAAAAAGGATATTTTTATAGGCGACAAGCTATAAGGGGAAATATTATATTTTAAGAATGTTGGGCAATGGTAAGTGTATGTAAAAGGAAAGAAAATTGTGTTTGGCTACTTAAAATTTCTTGAAAGATGTAAAAGTTTTTAGCGAAAATTATAGATTTTATATTGCTAGGAAAAAAATATTACATTTTATTTGAAGCAATAGTGCCTAGAGGAACATTTTAGATCTTGGAGCACTAGCGATATAGAATGTACCACAAAGCTACTTTCAGGTGGTGTTGATGGTGGACAGACCAAAAAGCTTCTACTTTTAGGTAAATTAGTGCTTAGTATTATTGTAGGCGTGATCACATATCATCTACCCTTAAGATCCCATCTTTAGAATATTGTGGAAAAGTGGATTCTGCAGAATGCAGAGCAACGCGGAGGATGATAAGAAGCTGAAACAATATCTTTGCGAATATGCAGGCTTCAGCCGAATGAGACGAAGTATATACCACAGCTCCCAATGCTCCATTTTTTTTTATCAAATCTGCTTAGTTGTTGAATAAGACTTAATTTGGTTACCACCGGGAACACAATGGGCTGAATATGGTCCAAGGGCCCCCTACGGTCTGGCGCATCTACGCCGCCTTTTTTAACCAACCATTATTTGAAGAAAACTATATAAGGGCATCGGATAAGAGACCCCCATTTTGATGACGAGCACTGCAAACATGTCCGATTGCTTAATTGGGAAGGTGTCGTTTTGTTTATGTCCTCCTTAGATTAAAGGCTACCATCACCGCCGTCCAAGAAATGCAATGGACGATAAATTCCAAACGACTTCGCTGGGACCCGTAATATGATTATCTGTAGTACCAAATTTCAGCATAAAAAATTTCATCAAGCTAACCGACTGTCTTCGGATTGAAAAGCCGCCAACCTGATCGATCATGAAGAAGTTCGAGTGCAATTACTCTTCTGAAGAACGGATCGATGGATTCCTGTCCGAGCTATTCAAATAAGGCGGTGATGAACTTATAAGGAGCATGCTTCAGGACGAAAAGGAGCAGCCTTTATGCCGCTATATCTGAATATGGTATGGTTGAGCAATACCAAAAGCTCCATCAGGATGGGGAAGGGTCTCTCCGAGCTGTTCAATACCAAACGAGGTTTCAGTCAAGGCGACTCCATATCGTGCGACTTTTTTGCAAGGTCTTTTCGGCTCAGGGTAAATCGTAGGAGGTCTAGGGAGCTCTTCACGCTCAGTCCTAACTGGATACTATTCAATCGGAATTCATGCGATAAGATTGTACTTCTTACCGCATGACAGCTCTATCAGCTGTTTGAAAGAATATGAGTAAGAATCAGTAACTGTAGCCATTTTTCGTCAGTTCGTCAACAAATACACGAAGGCTTTTAAGCTCAACTCCTCCTGTCTGCATTCCCGCTCACAGGAACTTTTTCTGCAATGAAAAAGTAGACAAGTTGGCGAAGTCAGGAGCAGAGGGGCAGAGTTATTACCATACTCGCTAGGAACGCTCAAGAGGGAGCTAAATCAGCAATTTGAACATACATATGTACATCAGATCCATCTATGAGAATAGTTCGAACAACAAAACCAAATGAAAGATAGCGAAACAGATATGGTCAAAATATGACAAGGCAAGAACTTGAGACTGATTAAATATGTTCAGGGAATGTATGTATAGACTCACAGCTAGCATAACTTGACATTGGGTATTTGGAAAACAAACTTTGCAGAAAGTGCAAGCTCGAAAGGATTCAGGAAACGGTTCTACACTTCCTCTGCGAGTGCCCAGCTCTTTATTACACCGAGGTAGATCTCTTGGAATCCAACAGTTACGGAACCTTGAATATCTATCTACAAAAAATCTAACGGAGATAAGTGGTTTCATTGAGGAACCAAATAGTTTGAAGATAACAATGAAACGTGATAGCAATATATAAAGACCATTCTTACCATAGTGTTACTAAAATGCGCTAATTGAGTGGTTACACTCCTTACCTACCTGCCAATATAAGGTATAGGACCAATATAGTTTCTTTTCTGTATTCTAATAGGATTAGTTGATATTCCTCTAAGGATTTGTTAACATTTTAATTTTTCGTTATATACATTCTGGTTGTCAAAAAATTCTTGCGGTATTTTCGCTAGTTGGCGCCGAAAGCGCGTAGTTCTAGTTTTATTCGTCGCATCGGGTCATGCTATACGAGTACCTTTTTGGAAAGCTCATTTCACGCGCTAACACGTGTTTGATTCATTGTCGTTTCTTTTAAGTCGTTCGTGAGTTATAGCGTCGCAAACATGGAGCAAAATAAAGAGAAAATACGGCATATTTTACAGTACTACTACGATAAAGGCAGAAATGCATCTCAAGCCGCCAATAAAATTTGAGCAAATTTTGCGATAAAATCGCTGAATTGGTCGAAAGAGACCGGCATAGTAGTCATCAAAATGTTATATTTACCATTTGAAGATGCTTGGTGTCACTAAGGAGCTCGATGTATGGGTGCCACACGAATTGATTCAATAAAAATACCGCAAGACTTTTTTGATAGCCCAATATTTTCCTCTTTACCTAAATCGTTTCTAAATTGCTTCAAAGTGACGTCCCGATACAGCTAATCAAGATTAATCTACGAGTATGTTCAAATATTTACAATTCGGTTTCCAATTCTTTCAAACCAAATACCCCTTCCCCAGAGTAAAATAAAGACAACACTTTTATTTACAACAACAAATATGTAGAACAGTCTACTTCAAACTACATTTGAAGTTCCCTTTGAATACTTTCAGTAGAAGAAAGAAAAATCCGCAGTCAAAAGGCAATACAGCTCATCATTTATGACAAGCTACGTCAGCGCTGTCAGTCGGTGCTGCGGTGAGCAGCTCATTAAATATTTCCCAAGCATAAGCATGAAATATCTTTGTGGTAATTATTTGTGGCAAGCAGCCACGACCCACCAACCAACCCAACCAAGCAGCCAAGAGCCGCAAACCGCCAGCTAAAGTGCGAAATAGAGCAACTCAAGTGAGTGGCGGCGCGGCGTGGCAAGCATTCAACACTTTGTCAGCTGGTCATAGAGACGGCAATGGATACACCAAAGCATGGCAAGTGGGGAAACAAAACTTTGGTATACACAAAGCGACTGTCTGCGAGTTGTAGCGCATTCATCATCGCGGCGCATAGCCTAATCTCTCCAGACCATTTTGACAACTTATCATTTAAATGCAACAAATTTCACTATTTCTCTGTCATAACGCGGCGCAGATGAGCCAACGAGTGCCAGTAATACCAAGTATATACGATTACCAGCGAGTGTCTGCCCAAGTGCTGCATGCCACACGCAAAGGTGGCACGGCATGACAGCAACTTAGACGCGCGTTGTTTGGAGTTCCCTTCTACTGTTGTTTTTGGTTGTTGAGAGTTTGGTTATTAGACCAAATATGTAGGCATGTATGCGTCTAGTGAATGCTAACAGCATTTATCACATGCCACAAGTTACTCATCTGTTGTGGTAAATGTCTATGCAGTTCTAGGCAGTGGCAGCATAGTTCGTTCTGCATGTTGCATGCCACCGCCAGCCGATGTGCGCCGCTGATCGTCTCGCAATGCGCACAGACGACAAGTGTATTTATGTTATGATCTCAATTAATAACATTAAGTGGCAGGTTGTTGATAGTTCTTGCCACTTCAAGTTGCGCGCTTTTGTCTATGTAATACGCAGTGCTGGCCTTGTTGTTGTATTCGGTTTTGTTGTCGAAGAAAACCCAAACATTATTGTGAATATGAAAATTGTATTTCAACAGCTTAATTAGGCGCCGAATGCCGCGCTGTTTCCTAATCGGTGGCATGAGCGAAAGTAAAAACGAAAATAGTTCGGTTGGATGGAATTTACGATTTTAATCATGTTTATTGCAGCATTAAAATATCGTAAATATATATTTGCTTTCGACTTTGTTTGTACACATACTATATATTAGGGTGGGTCAAAAGACAGAAATTTTTTTCCTCTTGATTCTCTGGAAAATTGGTTCTTAAGGGTTTCTAACATTATCGAAAATCCTTTTTTTCAGCATACCAAGCGAAATAAAGCAATATTCACTTTTTTTAATCCACCCTAATGCACATGTATTTATTTATATTAGGCCTAGTTCTGAAAAGCATATAGCCGAAAGCATCGAAAAAATAATGGAAATCACCGACCATCACGTAAGCACTGTTTGTATTGTTTCAGTGGTTTGGCATTGTATAAAAAACCATTTAAAACCGTTAAAGAAGGCTGCCTACAAAAAGAAGCTCAAGGTATGGGTGCCACCTACGTTACTACAATAGAAACGATGAACAGATGTCATTCGATGTTTTTTTATTATAAAATGTGGAGTTCATAAGCCTTTCCTCTACGGCCCATCCTCAATTCGGATTTGTACTGTCAAGAGCTAGACCACCTGAAGAAAGCTTTCGCCCAGAAGAGGCCAATAGGAAACGAATTGTATTACATCGATAGCGACTCGTCAGAAGCTCCTAAAGTATATTTGGCAGGTTCTTTTGCTCTCAGCTTATGATCCAAACCTCGAACCAAGCGACTTCTACTTATTCTTTTCTACGGCAAATGGTATTGCTAATGAAAAACTCATCAACAGCGACTATTACATAGCGTTATTGGGCTGTTTGAAGGACGAAATCGCTGAAAACTGCCGCAAGATATGTTATGGGCAACGAATTGCTCCCGCATCCACTGCAATCTCTAAATCTGGCTTCCACCGACTATTACCAGCTCTCAGATCTCAAAAGAATGCTCGCTGCGAAGAAATTTTCGTCGAATGAAGAGGGGATCGCCAAACCCGAATCCTGTTTGAAAGTAAAGGAGAAATTGTACTGCAAAAATGGTTTCGAAAAGTTGGAAAGGTGGTCGTATCATTAGCAGAATGTGTCTTGCTAAAAGAACTTTCGTTTTTGGGAATATAGTAGCTTGACAATCGCGGTTTTCAGCGAATAAGGTTATTGCGAGACTAAAACTACAACTTTTAACAATCTATCTATGTTATTATATAATGTCTGCCAATTTGGTTCTATGGTTTCGGAGTCTGTTATCAGCCAATCCAGTCTATCGGATGTCTATCAGATAAAATATTATGGGCGTTAGATCGAATGAGAAGAATATCTTAGAAGCTTCCGAGGCCTGTAACCATACCTGTTATTATGGAGAGTTGTTCTTTTGAAAATATTATTATTGCGTATGCTATGTCGATAATTCCCTAATAGTGGCAGATGAAACTCCCGGAACCTCCTTCAAAGGACAAAACTATAACCAGTTACAGTGGACAAAATCATATCGATTCTAAGCGTATAGGCGTATATAATGTGTCATACCTTCACATTTTCTGATGGAGGTCCAAAATTAGGTTGAGTAAATAGGCTGACTTGTCGTAGGATAGCTAGAGTCCCTTGACCGTTGTGATGGCCAAAACACCTGCATGTCGACAAAACGCCTAAAGAAGGCCACTTATTGAGGCGTTCCAATCTTGGCCAGTCGACTTTCACAACTCCACAAGTTACTGGCCGACGCTTGTTCAGCGAAGCCTATACATCCACCACCTGAACGCGCGAAGACTGGGAAACTCATCTTAATGAAATTTCGGTTAGGGTGCCTTTTCTTGTAAGCCCCCAAAAGCACGAAAAAGGGGAGCAGCTCGCCTTGACGGAATTCCCGTCTTAGTGGAATTCGTAAAAGGATGCCTTCTCTTGACACTCAGACAAGTATAATATGGAAGTAGCTTATTCCACTTAGCTACTGATAGTGAAGTTATACTCTCCTTGACTAGTTTTGAGGTCAATGTCAGCGATCTCAAGGCCTGATTACCGAGTTTGCTATCGGAGTGGATGCATACATCCAATAAAAAAAACCGCACTTCGTGGAAATACGTCTGATGATGCCTTGATGACAGCCACTTTTGCTTGAAGGACACTACAGTGGTCTGGCAGTCTGAGTCAAGATTTTATTGAGAGCCCCGATATGAGAGGAATCTTCTCCAACCTTCACCTTCAGCTTCGATCCATTCGCTTAATCATCTCATACCCAAATAACTCCGGAAGTATTATTCAGCAGAGTTGACAGTCAAAGTTGTATGACAGTATGTGAGGTGGAAACATCAATGCTCTTCATTGTCCAGCTTTTGAAAAACTGAGGTTGAACTATCCCGGTAGTATTACATGCGGGAAACCAGGAGACATATCCGAAGCTTACATTATTCGCCTCTCCAAGTAAGATCCCTGTTAGGAACGACCGTTGAAATTAATCTAACCTAACATATGTTCAGCAGAGTTTATCGTAAAATTGTTGAGCTCTCAGGAAAATCGAATTCTACGCGTACTATATCTAAGGATGCACCTGCACTGTATATCGAGCCCGTAGACCATTTCTGCCAAAGCAGCCGTAGACCATTGCATGTATGTTTACGAAGCTTATTAATACACATTAGGATGCGCTTCGGTTGAAAGCTAATCAGCTCCGACCGCGCTTTGTACCTTTATGTCATACAGTTAGCTTTGTAGCGAATTTGATAAGCGGATGAGCATGTCGCGCTGCGGTTGGCGTGTGTCATCTAAGCAACAAACCGAGAAAAAACACCGCACAATGCCACAAGTGGAGCATCTTGTCAAGGCTGCAGAGATGTTACGATGTAATTGTACGAGTATATCGGCCGACAATCGATGCGCAAGATCAATTTAGTATTTGAGAACACAGTTCATTGCGTAGCGCAACGAAACTAATATGGATTGTTAAGCGATTGCAGAAATTGCTGGTTTTATTTACTCAATATGCAAAACTGCTTTCGTTTTATCGCATACGGCGATCGTCAGCCGAGATCATGTGATCAATAAAGGAAGCTACAAGCAAAGTAAAGCGAATGAATGAATGTTTAAATGACAACAAATGATGCGCAGATAATGATGTTGCTGCGACCGCTGATGATCGCCGCAGTTTATTGTAGCCGATCAGCTATTGTGTTGCGAGCGATGATCGCGTCGGCAACTTGTTGCTGCTGCAACATACATATTACGTTTAATATTTTTTCAAGTCGTTTGAGTAGAGTTGAGTTGAGATGACTTGAGTTGGGTTGACCGAAGTTCGGCGGTAGTTGACGCAGCTGTCAGTCCGATGCCCATCAAATTATAATAAAAAAGCGTTATTGTTGCGGTTGTGGCAAGTAGAATGCAAGCAACATTTGAATCCCATAACTTGGCGGCCAGCAACATTGGTTCAGCTACCGATATACAAATCTCTGTCGAGGTAAGTATGATTCTTTTATATAATAAAAAAAGGTCGCTTTCAGACTCCTTTATTTACTTTTTATATTCGCCGTTTTCCACTCATTTTTTCCTCGCAGACACAGGTTGTTGCTATTTTCTTCTGTTCGTTTATGGCGACCGTTTCGTTGTATTGGCTATCTGCATGCAGTCTCTCCTCACTGCTCATTTTACTTGCTCTTGTTGCCCCAAGCTCGGCTCGCCTCGCTCAGCTCGTTCCGCTCACCCAGCCTGCCTGCCTACCTGCCACCGTACCTGCCAATATCCGGCGTAATTTATTGGCTTAATTTAATTTGAATTGAATTGAGCTGTGCAGGTTGACTTCTAGACAACAGTACGAGTGTAAGTTTGCATGCTCTGAGGCTAGTTAGCCAGTTAGCCATGCAATTGTGCGCATGCTCAGCAGCCGCCACAACTACGTCGGGTATAACGACAGCGTGTTGCTTATCGCTGCAACGATCGGCTGTGTGATTTAGTTGTGGCGGTTTGGTGGACTTGTTCACCACCAGCTTATTGGATGACCTTGCCAAAATTGTCAATAACAAGCAATTGTATTTTACTCCAATATTGGCGGGTTAATAATTTGATGGTTTCCATGGCGAAGTAGTATTTCCTGATTTTCCGGGAAAAAAAGGAGCAAAAAAACAAAACTTCTGGCTCTAAGTCAGTCTTCCATCTTCAATCTGTTGATAAGACCAAATATCCAAGGCTCCCATAAAGAATAAGGAATAAGGAATAAGGAAGGCTCCCATTTTGATAAGCTCAGGTATCAAGTCTTATCCTTGGCTGAACGCTTTCATGGAAGTCAAATATTGAGGCATCGTTTGCCTTATTTTGCTATTTAGTCTTTATAAAACCGCAGTCAAGCCGATAATCTTCTATCTGTATTCGCCCGGAGGAGGGCGCTCGAAAAGGATATGCTCGCTAAGCAGCTTGATTGTTTCCAAAGAGCACTTAATATTCTACACAAAGCAGCGATGGATACTGTCGATAGGCTGCGAAAGTCGCTCTAGGACTCAGAGAACTTGGATAAATCATCCAAACAAGATTCCCCTGAAATTCTACTCTCCCTCAATTAAAAATTTGGACTACTGCGTCGCAGAGGCTAAGCTGCTGTTTCTCCGCTCAAATACCGACAAGGGATATGTGAACCGGGAGAAGTCGCTGGAGAAGAGGCAGAGGGCAGATTGGAGTAGGAGTTTTCTGTAACAATCTCTCCGTCAACCATTGCTTTAGGTTACCGGACCACTGCAGAGTTTTTCAGACTGAAGTGACTGTTATTAAGGTGGCTGTAGAAGTATTACTATGGAATTTTGGTCCTTTCAGGGAGATGAGCATTGACTCCGATGGCAATACAAAGGTAGTCAAAGATTGTCTGTTGTTCTCATTAGAACTGGCATCGAGGTATTTCGTCATCAGACTCGTTTGGGTGCCTGGTCATAGCGGAATCGTTGGCAACTGCAAAGCCGACGAGCTAGCCAGAGACGACATCTTTTTAGCACTGGACCTTTGGAGCTTATGTCTAACACCCTGCTCTTGTGGGACTTCACGATCCTTTTGGCTTATAGCAGAACGCAGGAGATCTTCTGAACTACTTGTCATTAGCAAAATACATTTTAAGGCACTAGGGTTCTTACAGGACATTGCGTAACAGCCATTCATGCAGAAAGGCTACAAATCTTAACGGACGCAACTTTTATGGATGAGGGGAAGCGAAAACAACCAAGCACTTTCTTCTCCATTGTCCAGCTTTTGGGAGACTGAGGTGGAACCATCTCGGTAGTTATACCTTTGGCGAACCAGGAGATAAATCCGAAACTAACATTACTCTTTTTTGTCCAATAAGATCCCTGTTATGAAGAACCGTTTAGCTAATCTTACCTAGCTTAAATTCCTGATGTAAGGAATAATATTTCATATTCATTACTCCAAAGGAACTAATTATAATATAAGTTTCCGGCAGTTCGAATGCGGACCCCAAATTCTCTTCTAGAATCCGCCGATTATACTAGAAAAGTGGAACCTCATTTGTTTTGGAAAAATAAGTAATAAGACAAATTTCCTTTGGATCATTTTATGGAGAATTTACCACAGTATGGAAGAGGAATGTCAGCTACATCATTCCTCTCTCTTTCTCTTCTGCCGTAAAAATTATACAAATTATATTTTACTTAACGCGCGCTTATTCGCGAATAACAGTCATAAATATAAGCATATACTAGATACTAACAACACGAATACATATATACGCCTTCAACTGAACGTCTTGGTATTTTCCACCATTTATACTACTTGCGCACACCCGGCAAAACTGCTCAGCGAATAACGCATAAAATGAGTTTCATTATTATTTTGACGACGTGAGCGCGCATGAAAATTATTGAATTTGTATCCGGCAGCCGATATGACGGTGCCAGTACACCCAGCTGCAGCGCGCCGCACCGCCTTGCCTTGCCTTGGAGCATCTCCGTTGGGGCGGTCGTTCGAAGCTTTAAACGTTCGCTGATTGGAGCATGACAGCGGCAACAACAACAAAATGGGAATTTAAGTTCACGAACAGTGAAGGCAACAAATGATACAGCAGCAAAGGCAACAACAACAATACCAACAAATATAATAAGGTTGAAAAATAATAAAATGGAAAAAATAAACAACAACAACATTCAAAATGAAATCATAAAAAGCAAGCATTTTTTAAACATATACACAAGCTTATATACATACATATGTGTATGTAAGTGTGTATATGTAAAGGCAAAATGTATCTCTTGCAGATGTTATGAAAGCAACGCTCAACTAACGGAAGGAGGAGCTGCTACATTGCTTGGGAGTCAAGGCTCTTATTTGTTCGCATGTATCTATGTATGTACGTATAGTATGTATACATGTATTGGTATAAATTTATCCATATAATTTTCTACGAGTCTTCAAGTACATAAATATGTACAATTCGTTACAAAAACAATTTTTTCCTTAAAGCTTTGACAAGCTGCTTGCGGAAGCCATCAATCGATGTATCGAATAACTTTGCGTTGAAGTCTGCAACCGATTCATAAGCTTTGCAGCATTTTAAATTGTATTATCTGCGTACGTATGGTATAACACCTGTTTCGGAGGATTTAAAGCAAGAATAAAATATTACTGTTTTAGCTTTTTAATTCTATATTTCTATAATAATTGTAATAAATGCATTGGGTTTTGGGAACATAGTCTCTTAATAGGTTATATCCATTTGTGAATTTCGAATATTCGAATATAATTACTTAGGCTCGAATGTTCATAGGTACCAAAAATAATTATCGATGACAGTAAGGTCAAGTTGTTCCAGACAACAGACACTCTAAATGCACGAATATTTGGGTATGAGAAAGCTCTGTGCAGAGTGGGTGCCACACGAATTCACTTTTGACTAAAAACAACGACAATATTATGATTCGGAGCAGAGTTTGGAGTTGTTCAAGCGTAATAAACCCGATTTTTTGGCCGATATGTGATAGTGTATGAAAAACGGCTCCATTATTTCACTCCGAAGTCCATTCGACAGTCATCCGGTCGAACTGCATACGATGAACTCGCTTCAAAGCGTGGAAAACGCAACAGTCGATTGTCAAGTTTATGGCGTCTGTAGTTTGGGATGTGAATGGAAGGACCATTTGAAGAACGAAATTGGCCGCATTTGAAAAAAAAAAGAATGTTCTGCTTCATCAAGCCAAAGCATCGTGTCAGCAGTCAATGAAAACGATGGCAAAATACCATGAATAGGGCTTCGAATTGCTTCCGCATCCACCGTATTTTACAGATATTGCCCTCAGCGACTATTTCCCGTTCTCAGATCTCAATCAATTTCTGGGAAGAAATTTTCATCGAATGAAGAGGTTATCACAAAAACTGGGACCTATTTTGAAGGAGAAATCGGACTATAAAACTGGTATCCAAAAGTTGGAGGATCGCTAAAATCAGTGTATCACCCTAGAAACTATATTGAAGAAAAAAAAAACAATGTTATTCTGCATTCATTCATTCAACAGCAAGTCGTCATCTCTTGAGGGGTTAAAGGATGGAAAGCGATCTCTTCCCGCTTTAAGCTTATTATTGATTATAGATTTTGCGACCGCGTCCATTACTCTCCGGGTGCATCAGTACGTTTAGAAATAAATTAAAATAATTATTGTTCACATGGGACCACCAGAAAGGCTCATTGCAGGATTCAACTGATTTTGAGTTTTGTAGCAAAAAATTTGTTCCATAACAATGATACACTGTTACCAAAAACGAATATTATCCGATTATATTACGAAGGGAAACAGATCTGCTAGAAAAAATATTTACACAACATTTTCTGTGATACAAGAAGTATGAAAGTCTGTTCATCGAAAATTCGGCTGTGAGTCGCAGTGAGCTCATGGGGTAAGTAGGACGGTGAGCTTTCTGTCCTGAACTCTCGTGTTTCAGACTGCCAGACCACTGCAGTGCCCTTTAAGCGAAAGTGACAGTTATTAAGCTAGCTCAAAAGTACTTCTCTTAGGTGAGGAGATTTTTTTTTAGGGAAATACGCTTCCACTTCGATAGCAGAGTTGCTATACGTACTTGAGCTTTCTGACAGTGAGTCAAGGAGTACATGACCTCACTAGCAGTAGTATCAAGCTCCTTTCATATCAAATTCGGGCGCTGGATCTGTGGGCCAGCACTTGTTGAGTTTGGAAAGCCTTCCGAAAGTAAAAGGCTGCTAGCTCTTAGCGAGCCTCATATTGCCATTGGCACGCACGCAGTGAGGCTACAGATTTTGAAGGCCGCAACTTGTCAATGTTGCAATAAGGGATATGCGATAGAAATGTGTAGAAACTTTCTTCTCACAGTCAGACTAAGGCCAGACTAAGGTTGAAGCAACTCAATTACAATACTTTTTACGAACCCCCCGAAATGGTTGGAGTAGATATTAGCCGGCTCAATAAACCGGTGGTATGATCTAGGTGATTTCTAGATATGAGACTGTCTGTTTGATCTATATCTAGGAGTTCTGGGCATTGCAACGGATAGTTTCTAGCTGTACAAGTGGGATTATTGGTGGCCTTCCAAGAAATCAGCCAATTTACATAACCTTACCTAAGCTAACTATGGACAAACAGTTCTCAAATTCTAGAAGAGTTTGTCGGTTTCACCAAAAATTTCATAGGTTCCTTAAATTCCGTAAATATATATGAATGTTTAAACATATGCTAACATTGACACTGTCGTGAGCTCATAACAAAATATGGCATTATAAGCGGATTAAAGTTTGTCTATTCATTATTAATTGTAAATATGTATTTAATTATGTATGTAAATGTGAATGCTAAAATTATTTTAGCTAGCAAAATATTATGCTCATACTTGCCAACAAATGGTTAGATAAATACATAGCCCGCATTAACTAGAAGCAGATAAATGGCTGCAATTTGCAATAATAACTATGTAAATGGTTTTATTCAAATAAGCCCAAGCTGTTTGGTGTAAAATATGTGGAAATGGTCACAATGTGCGCAAATTCTCATATAATATCATTTACCATATGTACACACATATATACTCGTATAACACATAATGTTATATAATATAACGATTTTCATTTCAAATATATTCAAATACTCTTTCTCTCACCCACTCTTGCCCCGTGTGTGCCGCATTGTAGCTGGTGTACGTTTACTTATTGCACACACTGTATGCCACATGGCAAAACATAATATTATTATCTGTTATTGTTACGGCTGCGTGCCATTACGGCTGATGCTGTCCAATTAAAATAATAATTACATTTCTAATGCAGCAGAATTTACATTTGGTTCAACACGAAAATCGCATAAATATTGATGATGGGGTTTTAGCGAGCATGCGGGACAATATACTATATGTACATGTCTAATACTACTGTATAGGTATTGGTTTCAGATGGTACATGCATGTTAGATATACGGTACTTATACTGTAATTGGACATTTCTCTAACCAACTATCATAAACAATCCCCAATCGCTGCCGATGGAGCAGCCGTTCCATTGCCCGACCATGAAGAAGTTCGAATGGCAATTAACCGTCTGTGGAACAACAAAGGGGAGGGGTCGATGGATTGCCGGCCGAGCTATTCATATAAGGCGGCGAAGAACTGATTTCGAGCATGCATCAGCTTCTTTGTAGAATATCGTCGGACGAAAGTATCTGATGAGCCGGCGTTATGAGTTTTCGAGAGAAAGGTTCTACGGAAGATTTATGGTCCTTTGCGCATTGGCCACAATGAATACTGCAGTCGATGGACCATGAGCTGTACGATATATACAACAACATTGATATAGTTCAGCGAATTAAGAGACAATGGCTAGGTCACGTCGTGAGAAGGGATGAAAACACTCCAACCCTGAGAGTATTCGACGTAGTCGTAGTACCCGCCGGGAGAAGCAGAGAAGAAGAGGAAGACCTCTACTCCGTTGGAAAGACCAGGTCGTTAAGGATCGAGGAGGAACGACTGGCGGCTGTTGTTAACTCGGCCAAAACCACGTAAGCGATGACTACGCCAATAAAGAAGAAGAAAACTGTAGGTTTAGTCACAATTTACAACTTGACTACCACTAAAACTGGCAAGATATAATTTTTAGGTCCTTAGTGTCAGTATAACAGTGTTTCAAATCAATAAAATTATTTAAAGATGTACCTCTAAAAAAAGAAAAATCTTATTTTTAAAAATTATAAAATTTACAAAAAAAAAAATCCTCTATTTGTAAAAGGAAAGAGGAAAAACCCCTTCAATATTTCTGCAAAAATTTAATAAACTCACTTCGTTTTTTTTTTTATGTTTTTTCTTTGCATCCATTTCGCTGCCAAATATCTGGCTACCAACCACCTTGAATGCTATTTTTATTACTCGAAACAGTAAATTGTTTTAATAAAAATCCTCACGTAGACGAGCTTGCGTTGTTTTGCGTGAAGTGCGCATTCGTGTACGCCATAAATTCCGGCTTGTTAACATGGATCCACATCACAGCCACCAGCCCGACCTCAGGCACATACGCAAAGGGCGAAAATATATGTACATATGTATATACGATGAAATACATATGTACCTAAAGCTGGAGGGCTTCACGAGCTCAGAAAAGCGGAGTAGGAGACACAACGAAGGACAGTTTATGGCAAACAGTAACTAAACCAGCTTTTTTACAATAAAGTAACGAGGGACCATGCTCCATAAGGGACTCAGAAAATTGTGTTTTTTAGGAATATGTTATGATATTTATATGTCAGAGAAACTATTTTATAAACTATTGTACTTATATACTTTATCCCGAGAAGTTCTAGGAAACTCTAGAGTGAAAAAATTACTGACTGATTTTCTGAATTGAATCAAATTTTTTCAAGTTGATCCCCAGTGGACAAGGACGAACTTCTTCGGTGGACTTGAGGAAGCAATATCGAACTCAGAAGTTATTCAAAACTTTTTGTAGAGAACTTTACTGCATAACCAGCACGTACTACTTATTAGTTCGCTGGACTTAAGGGATCTTAATAAACTCTGAATAAATTCAAGCTCTTAAAGCCATGTAAGTTTTCTATTCCAGAAAACCAAACACTGTGCAGTTTCGAATCTCACTGTCAGAATATTTTAAAAGGTTATGTGATCCAGTAAGATCTATATATTGTACATTTTGCACGTGTTGTCGAAGAAATTTTACCTGATATCCACAACATGCGTCGTGACACATTAACCGCCTCTTAAGGAATCAAAAACATTGAGCTCTTACTTTATTTTGTTATGCAAAGGAACATGAATTAGTGAGAATATTTTCTACTAAGATGCCAGAGGCTTCACACGAAGTAACCTTCTCTGCTTCCTCAGCATAAACGAATTCTATGTGATATCTGCAACACTGGCTCATGTCGTCAGAATGGATGAAAATACTCCAGCTTTGAGAGTATAAGATTGCAGTACTAGCCGCGGGAAGCTGACGAAGGCCTCGAATCCATTGGAAAGACCAGATGGAAAACTAAACTTGAGGAAGAACGACCGAACGAATAGACCACGTCCATCACGTAATGAAGAAAATATAGCACCTGTGGCTGAGACTGTACACGAAAACCGTGAAGAGTCGATTCGGCGGCGTTCGCCCGTTCGGACTAACGTATGGTACGACTTGGAGCATATTACGTCGAGATCCTAAATGGAAGGCGTACAAAATACAGCTTGTGCAAGAACTGAAGCCGCTCTCGACCTTGCAAGCGACATCGCATCGTTCTTGGGCTCTTGAAAAGTTCCAAGAAGATCCGACGTTTTAGAGACAAATTTTGTTCAGCGATTAGGGCCATTTCTGGCTCAATGGCTATGTAAACAGGAAAATTTGCCGCATTTGGGGCGAAGAGCAACCTGAAGAGATTCAAGAGCTGTCAATCCATTCAGCTAAAACAACGGTTTAGTGTGGTTTGTGGGCCGGTGAAATCATCGGTGGATATTTCTTCAAAAACGATGCCGATGAGAACGTAACCGTCAATGGCGGCCGTTTTCGCGTTATGACAACCGACTATTTGATACATGAAATAGAGGCTCTTGATCTCGGCAATATTTGGTTTCAACAAGTTGACTCCTATTCCCACACAGCGCATCAATCGATGTATTTATAGAGAGTACACTTCGGTGAACAGATAATTTCACATTTTGGGCACGTTGATATCACACCAATCGACTTTTTCCAGCGAGAATATGTAAGGTCTAAAGTCTGTGCGGACTATACCACTTCGATTCAGTCCTAAGAGTAAAAAATGACGCCTGTTATTCGCCAATCACCAGTCGAAATGCTCGAATGAGTCATCGAAAATTGGACTTAACGGTTGGGTCATCTAAGACGAAGAAGCGGCCAACATTTGAAAGAGATAATTTTCAAAAAATAAAGAATGTCCTTTTTTCTTTAAAAAGTAGGGAACCTCGACATTAATCGCAATTAATACCTTTTTATGTAATAGTGCACCTGTGAGCGGTGTTATGTCTTCGGAGTTATGAAGAGGAAAGGCAAAATAATCAGGTATAGATACGCTTGTTTGCTTGCACTACATAATTTTGAACTTGCAACACTAAAAGCTGTCACCCACCAAAACAAGTATGAATATATATACAATATATATATTTGCACAGGTAGTGGTGAATTCAAATTCAAAATGGATGCATGTCAACTATGAGAAGTTGTCACAAACCGAAAATCGAAAACGAAAACTCGACTGATTCCCACAATCGGCAAGGAGCTGACCAAGTCCGCAGCCAAAGGCTTGACTTGAAACATGGAAGCACACACATACACATGTGTGTGTATATGCATGTCGACAAGCATACTTCCACAATTATGCGTGTATGCTTATGCGTCGACAACTGCATGTTCCGTGCGGATTATGCTTGGAATGTTTTGACTGCAACGCGGCAAATAAGAATGAGTGCGCCGCGAAAATGCAAACAATATGGGTATGTACAACAACAAAAACAATACTAGCAACAGACAACAACTGAAATTATAAGCATTCACAAAAAGTACACATTTCATATGCTAAGCCAAGCAATATACAAGAAACATGGTATGCAACGTCGCTCGGTTGCGCAGCCTCCTTGCCGCCCTGCCACACTGACGCGCCAACGCCAAACGGGCAGCAAATCCGCCAACACAACAAAGTAAGCAGGCAGGCAAGCAAACAATCAAGCAGCATACAGGCTGCCCGTGTGTAGCAGCCACACTTCACCTCACCTCACCGTGGTGCCTGCGCGCAGCTGCTCCCCACTCGTCTCAGCGCCTCACTCAACTCAAAACCCTGACCAACCAACAACACCACAGCCAGTCGAGCTTCCTTTGTGCAGCTCAAGCTCCCTCCCTGTCAACGCCGCGCCGCGCCACGCTGCGCCATCGCCAATCGTGCAACAGCAGCTATGTCGTCGATATATTTTACGAGAGGGCATATGACATGAGCAATTTGCATTTTCAACATTACCCAGGATTGGTTATTAGCGAGATTTATGGATATCATATTTGTGTATGTGTGCGTGCCGTTGAGATAGTCGTCTGCGGATGCGTTGCGTTGCCGGCAACTAGCGACTGGCGATTGTTGGCTCATGCGGCTTGCAGGCTTGCTTGGCGGCCACTCCACTGTTTGCCTGTGTATATGTGTGTGTTGCTGTAGCGTAGTGGAGCTTTTTTGTTTTGCCTGTTTATTGGCTAAAAGGTAAACATGGTCTTGCGTCGGGCCGCCGCGCGCTATCGGTGTGCTCATACAAACACACACACTCACACACATGCGCGCATATGCATTTATGTTCCATGAAGATAGCAACATATTGACTTGCAACTGTTGGTCAGCTACCAGTGAGCCACCATCACCACTCACTGTCCGTTGTTGTCAGCTATAAGTAAAACAGCAACAACAACAATACAAGCAATGCGGACGACAAAGAGTTGCGCATCTATGCCGCCGTTTGGCGCGATTGCTGGATTGAAAAGATATTAAAATGAATATTTTGCGGATAACATGCGACCACTGAAAATTACGCTTCGTCGATACCTCCATCTTTTTGTGTGATGGCTGCCGCAACGTTCAACTGCATATGCATGCAACAAAAGCAACAACCACAACAAGCCGGTGCATATGCTTGTAAACTGCATTATGTTTATACGAAAATTATCTATATATGCATGCATGTCCGTCTGTATGTAATATATACTCGTCACCGACACCGACATTATGGTCAGCCAGCAATGGCGCTGCTGCTAGTACTTGTTGTTGTTGCTTGGTATAGCATTGTTGTCGGCTCATTTCAATGTTGTTGCTCATTTCTGTACATTTCTTGTCGACTATTTTTGCTGTGGTCTTATGATTTTTCGCTTTTGCTGCCGTCAGCGTGTTTTTTTTTTTAAGTTAGTTTCTGCTTCTTGGCTTCTGCCTATGGTTTGTGTGTGTTTTTTCGCCTTCTGTGCTTCCCCTTTGGCTCTGTGTCAGTGTTTCGCTACTTCTGCTTGCCGTTTGCATTCAGCTAATATTATACATTTCAGTCATTTGCGTTGATGCGATAACAGTACTGTCTAAATTATGATAATTATAGCTCAAGATAAAATTTTTAGCTAGATACAGTCCTTAGAGACATGTTTTGACAGCACAATATTTCACATTATTTAATAAGACAATTTATCGCAGTGTATTTTAATGCTTCTTTCTCAGCTGAATGAAAGTTTTTGACAATCTCCGAAATGAGTTTAAAACAAGAAATCGTGTTAACTTCGGTTCTATCTATAAACAACCTTAGAGTCGAAGGAAGGACAATATCTTTGATAAGTACTCGTACAAATCGAATTAAGGACACAATATCTCTAATTTAAATCTTTACCTTGATTTTGATCTGTGAGTTCGTATGTTAGCTATATGCTATAGTGGTCCAATCTAAACAGTTTCTTCGGAGATTATAGCGATGTTTTGGATAACATTCCTTGCCAAATTTCACAAAGACACCTTGTCAAATAAAAAAGTTTTCCGTACAAGGACTTGAGTTGGATCGCATAGTTTGCATGACAACTATATGCTATAGTCGTCCGATTCAAATAATTTCTTCAGGCTTTGAAGGAATGACTCATCTAATAATTTATGCCAAATTTCATGAAGATATCTCGTGAAGTAAAAAAGTTTTCCATACAGACACTTTTTTCCAAGAGTTCAGTTTGTATGGCAGCTTATGCTATATTAGTCTGATATCGGCGGTTCCAACAAATGATCAGCTTCTTGGGGCGGAAAGGACGTGTGAAAAATTTAAGATTGACATCTAATATGCGACGGGCGATTGTGACGAGGTCTATGAAAAGACGGTACCGTGCGAAGAGAATAAAGAAAAACGACCTTTCAACAAAAAGAAGTAAAAACGAGAAATAAGTGACTGCGAAGAGTTTGAAATGCTACAGGAGTTCGGCCCCAAAATTTTATAAAAAATTCAGACAGATGAGAATGAAAACCTGATAACAAACACCCAGAAATACATTCGAAATTTAGAGGAAACACTTGTCGACACTACTAACTGAGTAAGTAGTGCTGCAATGAAGAAGAATTCGCACCAAAAATATACCGTGACAACTTACTCGTCTCTTCATACGACCAAGCTGAGGTAAAAACAGATATAAGGCAGCTTATGAAAAGCAAAGTCCATGAGCCGATTAATTACCAGCTGAACTGTTTAAAACAGACGGTAAAAACCTGAAAGGCACATGTTCCAGGTATTTTGCTTTATCCGCAAGAAGGAAAATCTCGCATTCTGTGCTAATTATCGTAAGATCTGCATTCTTAACGTTGCCTAACAGTTTTTTTTCGACAATATTGTGACTTAAGCTAATTCTATATAAACTGATTGGGTCTGACCACTGTGGCTTTGAACCAAGAAAAACCGCCATACCCCAAAGTTTCACAATACGTCAAATCCTGGACCTTGACAAACAGATCGATACCTAATACATTTTTGTTGATTTCAAAGTTGTCTTCGACAGTACTCTCAGTGAATGTGAACTTTGTCTCAAATCACCACCCATTGCAGGCGAAGAGCTTGAGTTGCTCCTAGAATCCAGAGTGATCCTTGTGCAGCTTCGTGCTCGATACTGTGCGGGTCAAACTTCTACATATGCAGGAAATAGTTGGCGAGGGCCAGATCTGAAGAATACGGTGGGATGAGGAAGCAATTCGAAGTTAAACTCATAGATTTTTGCCAACGTTTTTGGTGTGCACTGCATTCATGTCTTCGGTGCTCATTTCATCAAGTCTAAACTTGGCATATCAATCCTTGATTTTTGATTTTCCTGGGGCAGTGACCGGAAACTCGTTCGAAAACTATTAGAATTACTGACCCTTGAACCCATGTAGACGTATAGATACATTAAAGTTTCATCTGAATTGCTTGTCTTCCGAAAGGGATGAAAATAAACTGCTATTTCCTCTGATATCCGAAGCTTTAATTCCAGATATGCTCAGCAGAGTAAAATTTGTAAGCGATTAATATTAAATGAAACAAAACTTTTGGAGACATTTTTTCTTTCTAAAACAATTTGCTGACTATCTAAAAACAAAAATACTACAAATTCTCTTAAACCCAATCAATAGTTAGTGTTTCTCTATTTTCCATAAACAAACAAGCAGTTGTACTAAAAACTAATAAGTCCCTTAAATAATACGCTTTTGATGCATATTAAGATTAACCAAGCTGCTACCCTTCTTTTTTAATGCCTAGACCAAGACTAGGTGACTGCCGCTACTAATTAACGAATTCTGCTAATTTTCTACTAAATCCCTTATTCATACATAGCCGAGCTTATGGTGTTGAATCGTATCTGAATGGGAGTAGCAACCGCGCGCCGGTCAATGTCAGATGGAGAAATAAGCGAAAATACGAGAAAAATTTGCATATCAATTTGTAATGCGAAGCAAAATGGCGAAAAATCAAAACCGCCTGCTAACCAACAAGCTGGGGGCTACTTAGACGCTGATCGGCTGGCTGGCTGGCTGCTCGCTTTAGTTGGTTGGCTAGCTGGTGAGCTACCAAAAAGATATCATGATTCTCATTATTTTAGTAAAACTGCTGCCACACTTAACACACACAGACAAACAAATAAGAATCCACACACACACAGAGAGACACAGCCATAGGGCAACTAAAGAGGAATGCAAGTGGTTGTAAATATAAGGATATTGGCGTAGTATTTATTAAACGAGAATATGCAGTTGGCGGTAGCCAAAGCAGCTACTCGTGGCAACAACACAAACCAAATGAAGATATGCAGATTTTTAGCAACGACCCTCAATACACTCACAGGCACATATAATATATTATTTTGCTTTCGGCGACTTAAAGGCGTGGAGCACACTGAAGGCCTCTTAGCAACGCGAAAGGCCAAGAGCTCGGCTTGCCACTGTCACAAAGGTAAAAAATGAAAAAATTATAAAAAATTTAAATCAGTAAGGTAGTGCTATGTGCGGTTGGCATAAGATGTGCGATGATGATTTCAATTTTAAGCATTAAATTTATGTATGTGAAATCTCTAAACGAGGCATAAAGTCAACAAGTGTAACGAAGTCCATAATATTGGGTAAATGGGGTTTAGGGAACGAAGACAGATATATCCATTTCCATATAGAGTCGCCACGATTTATAGAATAATATTTTTTTTTGTTGGTTTGAAGTGAAATATTTATGGGCGTGGCAATGGCACTATTACGCCCTAATTCCACAGTTTTATTTAAAGTTAGCAATTGAAGAACACAGCAGAGCAAACCAGAGAAACAGACTCACGGACCGACTAATGGAACGACAGATTACCGAAAATCACTTCGTCTTCCGAAACGGGTTGACAAAAATTTATATCGAAATCAAATCGTCTCTTCATTCTGAGCAGTTTTATATGCATAACCCTACACCCATCTCTACTAACTTTAAATCCCCAAAAAACCCGTTATCTCAACAAAACTATTATACTCATGTGCCACATGTTGCATGAGTATAAGCAACGAATGTGTGGCGCTGTGATGGTGGAAAAATTACGATGAGCATTAACCACATTAAAAAAGGTAACAACAACCAACGCCACCGCCATCAAAAATAAAACAAACACACAGCAACATCAACAACAACGCTGGGAAGAATATATATCGTCCAACGCTCAGCCACAACTCATTCAAGTGCAAACACAGTGCGGAATTAAGGAACAAAAATTGTTGTTGTTGCTCTGCGCTAAATGGCTACCAACCGAAAAGCACTCAAAAGATATGAACGTGTATTTAAACAAATAATGAAAAGTCGAGCAGCAACAACAAACAACCAAACAACAACAATCAAAACAACAGAAGACGGCATAAGCGACAGAGTGGCAACAAATCGGTAGCCGCTAGCGGACCACAACCAGGAGCCGACCAACAGTCCGTGGGGCAGGCAGGCAGGCGACCACAAACCCCAGTTGCCATCGGGAAGCCGCCATCAAGCAAAGTAACAAAAATATAGCATCGGTATGCGTTCACTTTTCTCGCTTTGCGATAATGCAATATTGGTGTGGTGGCATAAGTGGCGGCTGGAGTTGTGACCGCCGTATCAACCGTCACATTAATGGCATTGTATTTTGAGAATGATGAAAGAGGAGGAGAAAATAATTTAAAAAAGCGGTGTTTAGACTGCGAATTATGATACAAGGTCTCCAAACGCTTACTTCGACTCACGAGAACAATCATTTGCCCAAATTTGCCTTCTCTTAATAAACATTCGAACATCAGAGAATCGTAGTTACATATTTTTGATGAAGTATGAGCCAATCGATTATAAAGTCAGCAGAAAATTTTAAGGAATCTTTAGTTCTGGCAATGAAAAAATATTTTAGTAAGCAACGCCTCTTTCTTCCTACGATGATTGAAGAGTTTAAACTTTTCCTCTGGGAAATTCAATGTGGCCTGGACTTACTAACTCAAGAAATGGGTTTAGCCTTATTTTGAAGATGAATATCCATAACACTCCGAGCAAAGCAGCAACTTAAGCTATATTTTCTAAGCAGCTTTCATCGGTATCACTTCTACAGATGCTTGTTTAGAGGGTTAAGTCAGTGCATAATTAAAAAAAATTTAAGTCTTTTTTAGCTAAAAGTCCTAAAACCATGATTTATTGGTAGACTGATGAAAATAATGCTTTCCTTTACAAACTGTTCGAGGGGTTAAGCATTTGGGGGAACTTGCTCAGTATATAGAGCTGTAAAGGCTTTTTCTCAAAATTCCACTTTTTGAGTCAGGCGACGATGGCACTCGGAGGCCTTTGCAACCAATCATTAAAATTATCATTAAAACTATTCTAAACTAAATAACTTGGCAATAACAATAATCAATTGAAAAGTTCCCGGCCTGATACATAGGTGGTGCTACTAAAATTAAATGCTAAGCTTCAAAAGGTGATTGTATAAATTTGAAAACTGTCAAAGAAAACTGTAGAAAGTTCTGTTTCACTATAAGGCAATGCACCTTGTCACAAGTCAGGGATTCATGAATTTGGCTTCGAATTGCTTTCACATCCACTGTATTCTACAGATCTGGCCCCCAGTGACTATTTCCTGTTCTCAGATATCAAAGAAAAGCTCGTTTGGAGGAAATTTTCATAAAATGAAGAGATGATCGCCGAAACTGAACTTTTTTTTTGAAGCAAAGACAAATCGAACTACAAAAATTGAACCAAAAAGTTGAAGGAGCGCTATAATCAATGTAAAGCTTTTGAAGGCAACTATGTTGAAAAAAACAAAATATTTTTCCTGAAAAGATGTGTTTTACTACATTAGGCCAGGGTTTTTTCGATGGATCTGTTAGAGCATACTTTGTATTTGTGAAGGTTCAACCGAAGTCTCTCTGTTTTAAGTACTCCATTTTGTGAAAAATATAATATATATAAAATATATTACATTACCACCCTTTTTTATTGTATTTTAAAAATAATGAGTCCTTTGAATCGCCGTCGCCCACAGAGGTACTCTTGAGTAATCTCATGCTGAAATTTGAAAACGTTGCTAGGAACGAAATTCAAAATGTTTTTTCTTACTCCCAGAAAGGGTAGTCAAGTTTAGTACTTTTTAGGGTTCTAAACTTGTCTTACGTCCAAAATATTCTTTCAAACTAAAATCGCAGAAGGGATCCGTTATTTTAACTCGGTTTTTACTGTTTTGTTTTTTCTGAAATCGTACATAGAATGGGTTTATACAAGTATCATCGCTATAACTTTAATAACAACCAAATAGATCTTCGGACCTCTTTGCCTAAGCAATATCCCCGCTAGTGGTTCGAAGTTAGATACTCTTTAATCAATTATTTTTGCTGGTTTTCTCAAAATATTTGGAGATCTTAGGAGACATCAATCGTTGTCTTCCTTTTGGACCTTCGGTACGCAATTTTGAAAACTCAACTTCTTTGGATGTCTTTAAACTTGGAAAAAGATCACAAAATTGAATAATAACATATCGTTTAACTAGGAATATATATACTAGTTATATATAAAAGAGAGAACTTTTGAAATAAACATTGAAGACAAACTAGATCCGCTCTAAGACAGTTGGACCTCAATTGGTTTGCAAGGTGTTTTTGAGTAAGACATTCGATTGTCTACCGAAGACATTTTTTAGATGTTAAAATTATTATTGATTAATAATGATGCATTTTCCAAAATATACTTTTAAATTCCCGATTTGGTCAAGTATATCCTGGGTCTACTATCGACTAGTTTTAGTTTAGTTTAGTAACAGAACTGTGTAAAAACTCAACGGAATTTAAGAAAGAGTTGTGCGACTTCAAGTATTTTTACAGCAGCAATATGGACAAAAATGCGAAATTGCTGTTATAACACGAAAGAAAGAAAGCAAAACAAACAAAAACAATTACATAAGGCCTTGCGACTTTCGTGTACAAAATAGAAAATATGGCAAATGCGGCAAACGATTGTTGCAATTGTTCGCTTTTGCCTATCGAACGCCTACAGTAGCCGCGGTCGGTACGACCACACGTCCAATGCCACAAACGGTAGCAATATTGCAACAGCCGGCAATTGCATTAGCCCACAAACGGGCAGCAACAAACAAAACAAGCTGGAAAAGCTAATGTGGCCGGTTTGTGCCGCCTGCGCTTTTTGCGGCCACTGCTCGTTGACGGCATTTAGCGACCGTTCCGATAAGCGTCCGCGCTTGCTGGCGCACGGCTTAATAACAACAAATAAATGCTGCGAGTACTAAATGCTCGCGCTAACTCGTGCGTCCAACCATGCGCCGCTATGAAGATATCCAAAAGGACGACACAATGTCGCAGTTGCAGTTGGCATATTGCATACGTAGTTAAGGCTTATGCAAAGCATACGAGTACTGGCCTCGACTGCTGGGAAAAGAAGCCGCAAGTATGAGCACTTTGGCTGCGATATCTGCGCGGCATTAGTCGCCATTTGTGTATTTATTACTATTTTTATTTATTTTATAGTTTTTTCGGTCTATAGTCTTAACTTCCTCTACTGTGTTTTGCTATTCTCAAAGCCTATTGTTTTCTGTGCTTAAAGCTGTTGGTCCTGTGCAAACAGTTATTTGTTTGTACTTTGTTGCAACAATAGATTTCTGCGCCTTTTTTGTAACAAATACGTGTTTATAAACCTACAGTGTGTTTGTTGTTTTTAGTGTAGGAGCCTTGTAATCTTGTTTTCGGCATAATACAGTTGATACTCTTTTAGTCTATATTTGGTGTTGGTAGCCCAGAAGCCGTGATATATTTCATAATTCAATTTGCTGACATCTCTATTTGGTAAGGGAGCTCCACCTGGTTCTGTGGCTCGGTCTATAAACAATGGATTGGTAGTATCTAGATATGTATAAGTAAACATATGTATGTATGTCCGCATTACATATGTATGTATATGTGGTACTGCATTATATAGCATAAAGTAGAGTAGAATATATTACCATTCTACCTTACCAAGCTAAATTTTTGTAGTTGTAAACATAGAAAGGCAGAAAAATGCTCTCTGCAAGTTAATTTAGGGTTATGCATTTCATTTAATTAGTATTATTAATTAAATTAATAAATATATATAATATTGGAATTATTTTTTTGTATCTTTTACGCCTCAGAAATAAATGTAAATACCCTGAAGTTAAGCTATCTCCGTCTGTCCCTCTGTTTATATGCCAAGTACCCCCTCAGTTCTTGAGATATCGATCTGCAATTTTGCACCTGTCTTTTTTTGGCAAGAAGCTACTCACTTCCCGGAACCGCCAATATTGGAGCACTAACTCCTATAGCTGCCATACTAACGAGTTGAGTCGGTTTAGCGATTTCCGACTGTCCGTTCGTCCGTCTGTCCGTCTGTTTATGTGCCAACTAGTCCCTGAGTTTTTGAGGTTTCGATTTTGAACCCGTATTTTCTCACCATAAGTTGATTGTTTGTCGGAACGGCCGATATAGGATCACTATAGCCGATAGCTGCCAAAACAAATAGCAAACTGAACGATCGGAACAAAGAGCTTGTATGGAAAACTTTTTCATTTGATGAGATATCTTCACGAATTTTTTCTTCAGGTATTATCTAAGGAAGCAATACAGTCTCAGAAGAATTCAGATCGGATCACTATAGCATATAGCTGCCATATAACCTCACCGATCAAAGTTCTTGCAAGGAATGTTTTTTATCGTGAAGGGTATTATAGCTTCGGTGCAAAGTAAATAAACGGGCTTCTTGTTGTTTTTACACTAATATTTTGAAGGGTTAGAGTACCTTAGAGTTTCGATTTAATAACCACTTAAAAATACTCATGCGTTGCCATTTTCTTACTAAAATATTTTGCGAAATGGAGAATTTAATTTTTAATCCAAAAATTGGAATTACGGAATCAATTCTGAATTTTAAGTATTGGGAATTTTATTTTCACTCTCACAATTTATATTAAAAGATTTGAAATATATTTTAATTGGAAAATTGGAGTAACCAATAGAAAACTTATTTTACAATTTAAAAGCTGATACTATTAAGTAAAAATATTGTTAACTGAAACAATAACTCAAAATTAAATAATTAAGATAGTTCAGAGGGACATCAAATTTTTTTTATATAAACTTAGCATTACAATTTTTTTTCATACCACAATGAAACCAGAATTAAACTTAATTTTTACTCTTTTTTCAATTTTTAAGTTTAGTAATTTAATTTTAATTGTAAGCCGGCATTTGAATTTAGCAGTTTTATTTTTAATTAAGTTTGTTTGGGAATTACAAAGAAAAAAAGTAAATAAAATGTTAAATCCAAATCTTTTTTAATGTATTATTTCCAAATTTGTGGATGCCTAATATTTGTTAATAAATTTGTACTTTTCAACCCAAAATTACTTTAAAGGTAGTTTTTTATTCCCATGTTTATTAAAAAAAAAAAACGTTTATATTATTATTATTTAATATTTTGCTTGATATATTTTTTCTTAGGCTTCATAAAATATTTGAATAATTTCTACTTACATGTTTAACATATTTTCAATTATAAAATATTGTCTGCTTATTTATTAAATCAAATTCTCTTTTAATTTAATATTTGCATACTTACCTAAGAACAGTTCGTTCAAAAAAAATTAGATTATTTTCTTTAATTTAAATATAATATATTTTAATATTTCAGTGTATTAAATTCTATTGATTGATATTTTCACTTCGCATTTCTGACAATCAATATTTCGCGTAACCTAACACAAAACCTGCGAAATTTCGTAGCATCAACTATTTGTATATTCATATGTGTCGCACTATCTGTTGGCCGTGTCTAGCGCGACGGTGACACCAGTTGGCCATAAGTAAATTAATTATTTTTATATTATTAATTTTTTTAATGTAAGATATTATGATTCCATTTTTTTGGCCTCCGAATTTTTTCAATTTTTATTTACCTTTATTTTGCAATATTTATGATTTGGGTTTTTTTTTTACAATATTTTTACTACTACCAATAACACTTGATATAATGTAGATAATAAAAATATATTTTAGTTGAATTTATATGAAATTCATATTTTTAAATTTAAATTAGTTTCTATGTTTAGTTCTATTTTAATGTCCGTAACTGTATGTAAGTGTACATATATGCATGTAAGTGCTCTCTTTAGTTACAGCCATCAATAATAATATGCCTCATATTTATTTGTATTCACTTCCAGTAACATATACATACATACATACGTAAATATTATTATATGTAAATGTATAATAACATATATATGTATGCGTACATACCTTAATGAATACTCCTGTTGCTTTTACTGGAACATTCCTTTCTTGCTCTTATCAGCTTTGATTTTTTACGACACACACTTATACTGTCACACTAATAACAAACCTACAAACACTAATTACTTTGCGCATGGATACAAATTGCACTATAGCCTTGAAACGCACACTTTCATTACAAACTTATGCACCTACTCACTGCATACATAATATCAAATTTGGACTGCGGCGGCTCGCTACACTTTGCAGCCGAAGGCCACACGAGCCCACCGAAGCGACCACTTTTCTTATTACACGATTTGTCGAATTTGAATTGATGAAATTTAACTTGAACTACTAAAATTAACACTTTGCTTTACAAATTAACTAATAAACTTAACCAAATGAAACACACACAACTATTTAAAACAAGAACACATACTTCGATAGCGGCTGCAGGCCATTTGCATAGCACACTTTACTTCACTCGCGACACTGATTTTATTACTTTTATATTTAACAACTAATTTCACGACACGCGCAACTTTTATTTAATTAAAAATTATTTTACTTTAGTTCACAATATTTTAAGTCTCTTTGAATTATAGAGTCACTTTTATATTCTACAGTTCTGTCTAGTCACTCTCCAACAGTTAGCGTGTTCGTTGAAGCAACGGAAGTAGCGAGAAGCAAAAGGGATACGGAAAAGGGTTGCATTTGTTTTCAATAATTTTAAATTGTAAAAGTTTGGTGTAAAATGGACTTATTTTTAGGAAAAGTTTTAAATTTAT